>NC_057944.1:34451210-34496210 GCF_018555375.3 Anguilla rostrata | reverse complement strand
CTCCCAACGTGACCCCCCCCTCCCTCCCCCATGCCGGTGACATCATGCGTTAAATTTATAAACGCGCCGTCGTTTGCGAAGACGCGGCGCGGGCCGCGAAGCTTCTCTGCCGGCATGACGACGGCATGAAAAATTCCACACGTGGAAACGATAGAAAATGACTCGCGGTTTCCTGAGGGCCTTGGGGGCCGGCCTACTGCTTCCATGGCGATGAAAAGGGAACACAGTCCTGGCTGAGTGCGGGTAGATATTTTTACATTTATTTAAAAAAAAAAAAAAGTTTTACTTCTGCTACAAAGCAGCATAAGAAATCGTGTACACAGATCAGTCATAGCGTGGTTTTGTGAAGCTCAGTCATTGGTTTCGTTTGTGGCTTTTTGAATTTGGTTACATAACCACATGAGAGAAATGATTTACATCCCTATGCATCAACACTGAAATATTTTATTAATGGTCATCATTTCCATCACCATCCCCCCCACATACCCCCCCCCCCCCCACCCAAATGTAAAAATAAACTTGATTTATAGGGATGAGGGCACAGCTGCATATTTTATGTGCATTGCTCATTCACGTACAATCCTCGCACACTGAAGGTCATCTTTTATCCTATCGAGCATGCAGCAACACTCACTGCCATTGGGCAATCTGAGCTTTTGCACGTTGACGAACCTCAAACCCCCCACCCCAGAGCTGCCAGTATGTCAGAGGTTAATCGGAAAATGTAAGTCTTATATAATCGTAATCAGTTTAAATATTTCAGTACTGAAAAGCAGTTTGACATTTCTGACAGGAATTCATTCACATGATGGATTCTGGCTCCTACAATAATCAGACTGTAAGTCTGAAGAGCCGCATAGGTGCCCTGAGCAGCACTTGGCACAGAGGACCCCATGTAGGTGCCCTGGACCTTGCCTGCAGTGAGCAGCACTTGGCACAGAGGACCCCATGTAGGTGCCCTGGACCTTGCCTGCAGTGAGCAGCACTTGGCACAGAGGACCCCATGTAGGTGCCCTGGACCTTGCCTGCAGTCAGCAGCACTTGGCACAGAGGACCCCATGTAGGTGCCCTGGACCTTGCCTGCAGTGAGCAGAACTTGGCACAGAGGACCCCATGTAGGTGCCCTGGACCTTGCCTGCAGTGAGCAGCACTCGGCACAGAGGACCCCATGTAGGTGCCCTGGACCTTGCCTGCAGTGAGCAGCACTGCACAGAGGACCCATAGGTGCCGACCCTTGCCGCAGTGAGCAGCACTGGACAGGGACCCATGTAGGTCCTGACCTGCTGTAGGCCACTTGCCAGGACCCATTGTGCCTGGGCTTCTGTAGTGAGAGCACTAAGAGGACCAGTCCTGACTTGCCTGCAGTGGTAAACTTTCTCCCAAACATATCCTGTGTCTGGATGTTAAGAAATGGGCTGTATGTGAAGTAGGGCAGTGCACTCCCTGTACCTGTTTTTATGGTAATGATAATGTTGTTATTTTGTAAACAACAGAAAATGCTAGTTTTCTGCCTTAATTTAGGCTGGAATATTCAATTTCCAGTTTATGCAGTGCCCGCTTCATCTTTAGGCTTCATCTCAAATACAGATACAGATAGCTTTGTTGGTTGAGCAGATGCAGGTACTGAAAGTTTCTTTCAGTTAATAAAAAATATATTCTGAAGGAGGATCCCAGCTTTCAAAAGACATGTGCATTTACAGATCCAAAAACCAGAGTCAGTAGTCAGTTGACCTTGTCCCAGTTCAGATCCCTGCTATGCCCCCCCCGGTACTTTTTTCCACGCCCCTAAATAGTTAGAAATTGGAAACAGTGAATGAATCCCGGAGGAAGTAATTTTTAACAAGAAGAAAGAAAAAAAACAAGAGTGACTCTCTGAAAAGGCAGAGCTTATGTCTTTCTCTTTCTTTTCTTCTCCTCTCCTGTGATTCAGCTCTGGGATTTGTCGGCCAAGGGGAAGTGAAGGAATTGTGGGCAGCCCCTGTCAGGCCTTCTGGCACGGTGTGTGTGAAGCTGCATAAAGGCTGGTGGGTCGGTCCTGGCCACAGCTTTTAAAGGGGGGGTGGGGGGGGATTTGGGGGGGATGGGGGTGCGGGAGAGGTTTAATCAGGGCGTAATGAGCCAGGAAAGCACTCCAAACACTGCCCCCCCCCCCCCCCCATGCCCCCCTGGGGCACTGCAGTCTGCCATAATTTAAAGGGCACCAGCAGCCACGTTAGGCTAATATCAAACATCGCTCGCCTCCCCGTTGCGATCAAGGAGTGTTGCATAACGCTGTTTTCCGTTCTCGGTTCAATCAAAGGCCCATTTTCATCACCTTAAAAAAAAATCCAAATCCTGCCATTTGGACGGCCCGCTGAAAAGCACGTCAAGGCAGGATTTTGAACAGTGGAGCAGGAAGCAAGATACACAATCAAAATGCCTCACAGAGTGTTTGCAGGCTGTTAAAAAACACCTCAATTAATCATTTTAAAATAAGAATTACCGCCCAGGTGCGTTGCATTGAATATCAGACCTGAGAAAACTTTGATTATCCAAAGATTGAAGAGATTTTACTGTTAAAATGAATAAGCAGTGAGCAGTTTGTAAATGGAAAATAGCGTGAGGGATATTTATTCCTGTTTTGAATGGATATTTCTATCAGCATCCATCATGTCACATGGATCCTGTGGTTGAATCTTCCATTTTCCTCATTGCCTGTGACTGTCTGTGTAAGTGTGCTGTACAGGGGGTGGTTCTTCGACTGCAACTCCATACTGTAAGCAAGCGCAGTACTTCTGCACTGTGATCGATTACATTTTCTAATGAATGTTTCCTACACCTCTTTCACACCTCTTGCCCAAAGACATTTATTAAACATTACGCAACGTGCAGAAACCGCAGAGCGATCGCGGAGATTCGGCTGAAGCCAGGAACATTTCCTTGAGAGGTTTTCGCTCGGTTACTAATGCGCACCGATTCGGCCATTCGTCTCCTGTCCGTCATGCTTCTGACCACAACGAGTCCAGATGTGTGAGAGAAAGAAGGAGAGAGAGAGCGAGAGAGGGGGGAGAGAGGGGGAGTGAGAAAGAAAGGGAAGGAGAGAGACGGTCAGTGGGAGAGAGAGAGAGAGTGAGTGAGAGTGGGAAAAGGAGAGAGGTAGAGAGAGAGGGAGAGTGAGGGGAGAGAGAAGGAGAGGGAGAAAGAGGGAGAAGGAGAGAGTGAGAGGGGGAGAGTGAGCGAGAGGGGGAGAGAGATACAGAGAGGGAGAGAGAGGGAGAAGGAGAGAGCGGGAAATAGAGAGAGGGAGAAGGAGAGAGAGAATCAGAGAGGGTAAGACAGAGGGAGGCTTGGATCCCTGGCATTTCGGAAGCTCTTTGCGGTGCCCGTGGTGCCCTGACGTCCCGTGTGGGTGAGCGTGGGACAGGGCGGGGCACGGCTCTCTGCGCTGTGTGGCTCCCTCAGGGAGGGGCTGCTGGTGTGGGGGGGGGGGGCTGCCTGTGGAGCCTCACGCAGTCCACACGGGTCAGAGCTCACCCGCGTGGAGCCCCAAAGCCCCAAAAAAGACCCAAGACCCAGAGAAGGGGGCTGTGTCTCAGAGCGCTGTAGCACGACGGCTTTACTCAGAATTTACCGCCAATTAAACAATTTGGCCGAGCAATCAAAGTGCAACATGGAACTGTTTCAGTTTAACGGTGAGAGGACAGAGGGAGAGAGAGGGAGAGAGGAGAGAGAGAGAGAGAGAGAGAGAATGAGTGTGAGGGAGAGGAGAGGAGGGGGAAGAACCAGACCTCATTTTGGGCTGCTGGCATCGTGTCAGTAATGTTGGAACGGGACCTGTTTTCCGTTTCATTTTATAATAATAAAACCCCCCCTCCCCCCAATTAACGCGGCTCGTCGTTACTGGTTTTCACGGTGCCGTTTTAATTGGACTGCCGATTCGGCACCAGCGCTGGCGGCCGGCCCGGTCCCGGCGTGAGAGCGAGCGGGGCGCAGCGTGAGCGGGGCGGTCGACTTGACCGAGCCCCTTGGCACGAGCGCCGCGCGTTTTCCGGAGAGTTCTCTCACCCCCGCCGGCCCGCGCAGGAGGCCGCACGTCCGCACCCCGACACCCCGACATGCACACGAGGCAGGCGTCTGCTTTTAGGGGCCCGTTCCAGACTGGAACTCGTTCGTTTAGTGGTTTTAACTCAGACTTTTTAAATGTTGTTCCAGGTCGCAGTTGTGCTTTTTCTTTTTTTTTTCACTTTCAGTTCTCAAACCACGTCTTTCTCGATGGTGGTCCCTCATTTACTCATTTAAACACACAAAAAAAAAACGCATAATATGAAACATAATGTCTGCTACCACAGTCTGTAAGTTTCTAAGGTGCTCTGTGGGTTTCGCTGGGGTCTGATTGTTGATGTTTGAAAATGACTGGATGATGGGATTATTGAATGAGGTAAGGTTCCTGTCAGCCTTAATTTACCAGGTTATGATTCCTTTGACCATGATTTCTTGCTGCACAACCCTACAAATATTGAAAAATATGTAAGTGTACCACATAAAAGTACCGTAAATTTTATGAAGTGAAAGTTAGAAAGGGAATCTTTAAAGAGCAAAGTCGTTGTTTTTCGTTTTCAGTTTTTCGTCACTTGGCAGGACGTGTGTGCAATGTTAACGGGACGTAAGTGGAGGGGGCGGGGAGTCGCCCCCTTTCCCCCGCTGCCCCCTCAGTGGGGTTGTCTCTGTTTACTGTAGCTTAGTGCTCGCCTGTCAGAAACGCTGGTGGCATACCAGCCAAATTAAACCTGCTTTAAAAATGACCTGCCCAGTGTGACATCTGCGGATGCCTTTTGATTTAGAATTCACCTTTAACTTCTCCCATTAATCAGTGGCTGTCGTTTCCCGGCTCTGTCAGCCGACCTCTGCACTGTAAGGTCAGAGGTCATCATAAAATAAATTAAAAGTCTTTGTGGTGTTTTCCCCCGGCCCTGAGAATCAGGCTGCTCCAGTGTGTTAACCGACAGGGTCTTTGTGCTTTTAGGCTTTCATTTAAAGTACATTTATGAAATTACGTTTTACAGGTCTTGCTGACGTTTAATCTGTTTTCAAGGCTCCTATAATCTGTTTAAGTAACGCTGTTAAATATCTAATAAACTGACATTTATTTATTGTTTTATTATTGTTTTTCTTTTAACAGCTCAGGAATTTGCCTGCCTGTCTTAAAAATTAATACGCTTGAGAGAACTACTTGTCTGTGGCTCTGATTTAGAAACTTGCTGTCCCTTTTATTTTACCATTGATCTATAACTATAACCCTAAAACATATTCCCAAAATGACAGCTTTCAATCTAGATGTGCCAAAAGTGGAAATGTGTCATAGACCGGTGTTCTCTCACACTCTGTCCTCACTCCCTGTTCCTCCCTCCTCGTCCTTCTCTTTCTCTATCTCCCATGTGTGTGTGTGTGTGTGTGTGTGTGTGTGTGTGTGCATGTGTGTGTGATTGAATCCTTGCAGCTCTAATGAAAGACAGGTGGTGTCGGGACTTGAGTGTTTTCTCATGGATTTTTCTGGACTTGAAATTCAGCACATTTGGATTTGACAGCCGTAAATAGTTTGTCAGATTCCTCATTTGTAACAACCAATCAAACTAGGTCGTGTGAAATATTTGCCCACACAGATGCGAAATGAGAAAAGTGCCCTGCGTCATAAAAATACAAAAATTTAACTGACTTCATACCACATTTGGGTTGGGGTTTTTTTTTTTTTAAACACATTTTTTTTCAGTGTTTTTTCACGCAACGCTGAAACATGCATTACAGTATGTGCGTTACTGCAGGGGACACCATCCCAGGGCAGGTTTCTGAAACGCTCGTGTTTTAACTGCCTGGTCCTTGATATTTGTCTGGGCTGCACCATCAATCACAGCGATACTGTAGGTCACTGTGCTATTCACTCACTCACATCGAAAATAAGCCCATGGATTTTCAATCAACCTCTCTTCTTAACATACCTCAATTATTCATACAGAGGCAATCTAGCAGAGAGTCTTAGCTCTCTCATGAGCCATTGGGAGGTTGTGTTGCCGTGCCAAATTGTGTCTGTGCTTTGAGTGCCTGCAGTGCATGCGGTTAGCAGTGAAGTCACGGTAACTGCATCAGCCACCATAATGGGACGCAGAGTACATGAATCTGTGCCACGTCTAATTTTGCCTCAACGTTATGACCCCCTTAAAAGATTAAACTGTTCGCTGGGAGTGGAGGGAGGTTAGTGTGTGGACGGGGTGGGGGTGGGGGTGCGGGAGGGGGGCATTGTGAATTAAACCAAGTTAACTGATGGAATATGAGTCTGGGGCGGGTCTAATGAACACTGAAATGGAGTCTGGCTGTACCGTAACCCGCCCCCTTCCCCCTCCCCCCAGCGAATCAAAACTGAGATATCCACCACATGTGTGGCTTTTAGGGAAAAAGCGGAACCCCTGCTTGGGAATATATGGACAGGAAATTTATAGCATGAGCCTCATACAGGCCTTCTGAAGAGGGAAAGAATTCCCCAAGCCTTGTTTCCATTTGGCTCAGAAGTACAGTCACCCCCCCACCCACCACCCCCCCCCCCCACTCCCACTCCCACTCCCACCCCCACCCATACCCCAAACCCCGACTCCAAACAAGCATAGGTTCTGGTTTGGGACCTCCTGTCCAATTGCGGGGCCAGAATCCCACTGGAGAAATAATCTATTCTGTCTTTCCCTCCAAGAGCTGCTGGTCAAACGGCTTGTTTGTTAATGGACAAATACATAAAACACACACACACACACACACACACACACACAAACATACACACACACACACACACACATAAACACACACACACACACACCACCACACCACAACAACACACACACATAAACACACACACACATCATACCCACCACACACACACTCATCGAACACACACACACACGACAACACACACAAAACATGCAACGCACACATAAACATGCACACATGTGCCCCCCACCACAACAAAATTATGTCAAAATATGCGCAATACACAACACATATTAGTATCCTCCGTCGATGTGTGTCCTCATTGTCATAAGTGGCAGATTACAGAAATACCATACAGATGAACAGAAGAAAAAAGTATTGAGAGAGAGAGAGTGAAAGTGAGAGAGGCCATTTGTTGTTTAGTTAGGTGGTAAGTAGATTCTTATCACTAATACCGGTTTTCATCCCTATTCTTTTTCGATCCTGTTGCTTCTCTTTACTTGAAGGCTTCCAAATTTGTCATAGAACAACAAATTTTGTGCAGTCGATTAGTAAGTTGTCGGTGTAACTCTTTAAGTTGGAAAACATCTACATTTAGCAGAAAAGCTAATCCCGAGCAACTTATACAGCATACACGTTTGACAGATACTTCATTAGACATCTGGATGTCATTCAGACTATGCAGTACCTTGCTCAAGGGTACAATAGAACTGAACCAACAACCGTGGAATTACAAGCCCTGTTCTGTAACCATTATGCTACGGTGCCACCTCTAAAACAGTCTGAGAGAAAGACTGAGTCCACCCATAGCTATCCAGCACAAGCTGACAAACAGCCTGCCTGTCTCTGTTAAAATACTGAAGGGGGAGGGGCTTGTTGATGAGCTCGACCGGCAGGGAAATGCTGACGCAGGTGCGTGGGGGGTCTCGGGGGGCGGCTGACCGAGCGGGACGGGGTGCCTGAGGTGGGACACCTGAGCGTGCGCCGCGTGCCCCCCGTCGACCCCGTCCCCCGAGGTGAGGACAAGCGGGGACCGAAAATAGCGGCCCGCCCCCGTCACAAGCGAAAGCCCCGTCGCCCTTTAGATTCGCGCGGAGCGGCGCGCGGTAGCGAGCGGGGTCGCGCGCTGCCCTGCCGTCAAAAACGCCGAGGATCATGGGAGTGATTGATTGCGATTTTGGCACGTCCGCGTAGCCGCGAGATGCGGCCGCTCTTTAAGAGCCGCCCGGGGGTGAGAAGGAGCGGCCGTGCTCGCCGTAACGCAAAGCATCATGGGAGTGCGGGGGGATGGGAAGCGGAGCGGAACGAGGGTCCGGTTGCACGCGCCATCGCGGCGCTGCGTTTGGGATAATCAGGGAATGTGGGTTTCTGGGAATAATCTGTTTGATGTGACGAGAGCCTATTGTTGTCAGTTTGTCAATTCTCATCATAATCCTGCATGTGAGAATGTGCAAAGTACTGTATTTTACTGTTTTTATTACACCCCCCCACCCCCCACCCCCAGAGGGGTGTCTTTATATACAAGAAACAACATTATCTTTGGCACCACTGTTTTTATTCTTTGTGTGGTCCACACACACACAAATGTGAGTTATTTGGAACAAGCTTATGCTATTTGTACAGACCACTGACATTCTCTTGCCTAACCACTGTGTAAATACCCTACAACATCCCTTATTTCTCTTCAGTAGCCTGATGTTGAAATTGTGCGGTATACTGCGATTGTGTATTTTGTTAGAGAGCAGGCACTTGCGTTAATGGGCGCTGTCTGACAGAGCATTGGAGACCGTCGGTCTGAACGCAGTTGTGTGGGAAAATAGAACAGCAGTTGAAGATCAAAACAATAGAGAAATCCGAGCCAAATGAGATCCCCAAAGCATCGCTGCTGAAGACATCCCTGTTTACGCGACCGCAGCGGGATTCAGTAAGTGTCCCTTCTGGACGTCGATGTAAACACAGCTTTATTAGAGAGATGACCGCACATTAGCCGCAATCACTAATAATAAACATCAGGCGGTTGTTAACAGGTTTTTAAATGATTAAAACAACTTTTTTTCCTCAGTCGGTTGCGTCAAACGTTAAACACGTGCGTTCATTTCTCCCCCCTCCCCCCCCAGATATGTTCGGTGATGTATTAAAAAACCGAATTAGTATGCAGCTGCAGATTGCGTGTTGGGTCTTAATCCATCAGCGTCCCGTGTGTGATGGGGCAGAGAGAGAGAGCGGCTGGTTTGTGTGTGCGGGACGGTTACGTTTGGGCCTGTGTGTGATGGGGCAGAGAGAGAGAGGCTCGTTTGGGTCTGTGTGTGATGGGGCAGAGAGAGAGAGTGGCTGGTTTGGGCCTGTGTGTGGTGGGGCAGAGAGAGAGAGCGCCTCGTTTGGGCCTGTGTGTGATGGGGCAGAGAGAGAGCTGCTCGTTTGGGCCTGTGTGTGATGGGGCAGAGAGAGAGAGCGGCTGGTTTGGGCCTGTGTGTGGTGGGGCAGAGAGAGAGAGCGCCTCGTTTGGGCCTGTGTGTGATGGGGCAGAGAGAGAGAGCTGCTCGTTTGGGCCTGTGTGTGTGGGGCAGAGAGAGAGGCAGGGCGGTTTGGGTCTGTGTGTGATGGGGCAGAGAGAGAGTGTACGTTTGGGCCTGTGTGTGTGGGGCAGAGAGAGAGGCGGCTCGTTTGGGCCTGTGTGTGATGGGGCAGAGAGAGAGAGCGGCTGGTTTGGGTCTGTGTGTGATGGGGCAGAGAGAGAGAGCGGCTGGTTTGGGCCTGTGTGTGATGGGGCAGAGAGAGAGAGCGGCTGGTTTGGGCCTGTGTGTGATGGGGCAGAGAGAGAGCGGCTGGTTTGGGCCTGTGTGTGATGGGGCAGAGAGAGAGGAGCGGTTGGGTCTGTGTGTGGTGGGGCAGAGAGAGAGAGCGGCTGGTTTGGGTCTGTGTGTGATGGGGCAGAGAGAGAGAGCGGCTCGTTTGGGCCTGTGTGTGATGGGGCAGAGAGAGAGAGCGGCTGGTTTGGGCCTGTGTGTGATGGGGCAGAGAGAGAGCGGCTGGTTTGGGCCTGTGTGTGATGGGGCAGAGAGAGAGCGGCTGGTTTGGGCCTGTGTGTGATGGGGCAGAGAGAGAGCGGCTGGTTTGGGCCTGTGTGTGATGGGGCAGAGAGAGAGCGGCTGGTTTGGGCCTGTGTGTGGTGGGGCAGAGAGAGAGAGCGGCTCGTTTGGGCCTGTGTGTGATGGGGCAGAGAGAGAGAGCGGCTGGTTTGGGCCTGTGTGTGATGGGGCAGAGAGAGAGCGGCTCATTTGGGCCTGTGTGTGATGGGGCAGAGAGAGAGAGCGGCTGGTTTGTGTGTGCGGGACGGTTACGTTTGGGCCTGTGTGTGATGGGGCAGAGAGAGAGTGGCTAGTTTGGGTCTGTGTGTGATGGGGCAGAGAGAGAGCGGCTGGTTGTGGGCCTGTGTGTGTGGGGCAGAGAGAGAGAGGCTGTTTGGGCCTGTGTGTGATGGGGCAGAGAGAGAGAGCGGCTGGTTTGGGGCAGAGAGACAGAGCGGCTCGTTTGTGTGTGCGGGACGGTTACGTTGGGCCCTGGGGTGCAGTCGGGGAGCCAGGCAGACGAGAAGCAGCGCATTCTCCTCTCTACGTGATCCGCAAAAAAACACAGCTGACCCAAACCCTGCCGTCCCCTCCTCCCAGATTCTCAAGTCGGGGGTTTAGCCTTGACCTCTGACCTCCGCTCTTGTAAGACAGCCACTACCCCCACCCACTCCGTGTTGCCCTCTACGTACCCTTCCTTACGCTCTCAGGAAAAAGGTATGAAAATTTGGCTAAAAAGGTACAAGCGCTTGTCACTGGGGCGGTACCCTATTGGTACATAAAATCGTACCCCTAGCCAGCAATACATAATTAATTTGTACCTTTTTTGCTTGTCAAGGGTACTTATTATAGAACATTATTGTACCTTCAGGGTACATTTGGGGGTACCTCAATTGTACCTGCACCATCCCGCACTATGCTACAGCAACCCTGCCCCCCCCCAACCCCCCGCCTCCCTCTCCGATACCCCACGTCAGCTCTTGGCTCTTTCCTAACTTTCACTCTCTGTTGTTATTGTAAGGATTCCTACTCTGTACAGTTCTGTTGGCTGTGCTCACGTTTGCTGGCAGTAAATTGCAGTCTGTCATGCCCTGCTACAGTCTCCTTCCCCCTATACCTATAACATTTTTAACATTTGCTTTTGTAAAATTTGATGTAGCAATGAAATGTAATTTATTGCATTGCTCTTTTAATTCATTGTGTGCCCCATGGCATTCTGTAATTATAAAATGAAAAGCACTTTGAATGCCCTGTGTAAATATTATAATTGTTTGCTGATGAGCATTCACAATGAGCTCAAGGCTCCACTGTTCGCATGTACGTGAGGTCAGATCTTATTCTTGAGTGGCTCAGAAAATATCTGCAAAAAACTCTTGTTGTTTGTTCATTTCCTTGATGGAAACACCAAACTGTTGACAGATGGTGACCTGTAAGTGTTGCCCTGCCTACTGCGACATTTGGGGCTTAGGGCCAGAAATTCAAGGCACACCGTTAAATGGTGATATCAGGTTTACCTGCAGTGTGTCCATAATTTTAGGCTGAGGCTCAAACAAAGGAAATACTTTAATTTCCATATTCACCTGCACATTTAAACCCCTTAACTACTATAATTCAGATACCCGGGATTTATCCCTGCTTAATCATGTCAAGACCTGGGTCAAATACAGATTTGTTTTGGATTCAAATACTTTTCTACGCTTTACTGATCTTGTGTGGTGTATTGGAACCAATGAAATTACTCTCAGAAAGTGCAAACCCTGCCTTCCGCTCATATTGGCACGCTCCATTATGCCAGGAAAGATCAATAGAGCACAGAGCTTTTGTGTATTTCTTCTTTTAAAAGTTTTGGTTTCCCAGTGTTGCTTAAGAAAACAATATATTGGCATATTTATTGAGTTACAATGAGCTTTGGTAAACAATGAACAAATCTACAGCAGGAAATAAACACACCAAACAAATGTGGTTCTCAACAGTTGAATTAAGAAAATATTTTAACATTTCATTATAAATGCTATTTAATCCCAACATTTTATATCTTTTGAATGTGTTTAGAAAACGATGTGTTTGTTTATTAAATCAGATGCATGCAAATGTAACGTCTACAGGTCGCTGATCACCCGTTATGCCATTGAATCATAGAAGTCTCTTAATAAAACTAGTGATCAATATTTATGAGAGGCAGAATCGTGCCGATGAAAGACTTTTTAAAAAAAAAAAATTTTACATATTGAGGTTTTTCAATTTATTCGTATGAAAATTGACTTTGGCCGCCTTCAAACTAAATTTTGTGTATCAAACAAAACGGGGAATTGCATGTCTGAAGATCGTTAATTTTTTTTGTCATATGTGTAATGACGTAATGAATTGTGGTAATAGTAAATAAATAGCCGGGAATGAACTGCTGAGGAGATTCCGACGGTGCCTGTAATAAGTGAGTGACGTTCTCATTGGTTAAAGGTCAATGCCCTTAAAGTCAGTGGCCAGACAGCTGAGCAGTTGGAAACGAATTTAAAGACAAAGTAGCCGGAAGCTTAAATTACAGGAAATGATTTTACAGATTTGAAAATTTAATTTCACCCGCTGTGCTAAATCTTGTAATGTATATAGGCCTTCTTATAAACTTCTTATAAAAATGCGTGGTTAATGCAGGAGAAAAATATTATTAATATATTTTAAGGTATCCCTTTGGAATGTCATTTTAGTGTACATTTAAAGGAACTGTAATTGTGAGGATATGTGTATATGCAAACATTGTTTTAGAACAATATAGGCTACACGGACGAATCTCGCATCGACGTTCAGTAATATGAAACAGCGTGTGCTGAGAGAGAGTGGGAGAGAGACAGAGAGAGAGAGAGAGACAGAGAGAGAGAGAGAGAGAGGGAGAGAGAGAGACCCAAGTGCTATGCATATGCGAATGCGATAGAGTGAAGTGGAAACTTCAAACAAGTAGGCTACACATCTGGAACACGGGTGCGTTTGGAACGTGTCGAAACGCGGTTTTTGGATTTTTAACGAAACAAAACGCAAGTTATTGTGCGACATAAAACCCGAGCAGAGAACGGACTTAACAGAGATGTTTTTATTATTTGGCAAAATTTATTTCCATTCTTGCTTGCTGCAAGGCAACGCGGCTCTTTGAACCAGGTGAAGAGGCGCTTATTGCGGAGAGAGCAAGTCCTCACTTCGGAAGAGTAACGGATTTTGGTGGCCGGGAACCGCGTTATTATGTACCAGGATTTACGATGACAACGAAGCGAAAGTCTACGAAAATTAAGCTCAGACGATCTTTCAGCGAGCAGCTGAGAAACTCCACGTCGAAAGCTTGGGATTTACTGTGGAAAAATGTCAGAGAGAAAAGGCTTGCAGGTCGGTGTCATCAGAAAGTAACCACGCATGCACACTTAACTTAAACGTACTACGTGTAACTCTTGTTCACCCTAAATGACTTATTTATGGAAGGTTACTCGTCACATTCAGTGCCAGTTGTCTATCTGCAAAGTTATCATATTGTTAGTTCACCGCTGGGATTTTAATACGACTTAATTCAATGATTGACGTGCGCAACAGGAGGCGGACGTATCTTTGGTGTGCTTTGGACCACGTACACCTCCGGCGCTTTTTAAACCGTATTAATGGGAATATGTAAGACTGCAGCAGCCTACAGATGAGTATCACGCGCTGGAAATAAGCAACAAATTGTCGTTGGGTCAACTTTTTTGACCGAGTTATTATTTTCAGGTTGATCAGTCCTCAAGCTCTCTGGCCAAATGTACCCATAAACGTGAGATTCTATTTTAAATCCATTGGTCCCAGTTACAGCCTATTGTTGTACAGCGTACATCACACTGATATTGACAATGTGTTCAGAAGTAGGAGTGTTGACTACAGTTCTTCCAACTGGCTCTCCTAATACCGTGTCAACCCCGCTTGGTTTACTGTTCACCGGATAAAGGATGGCCAACATTTGACCAATTACGTGTAGGACCGACTCTTTGGAGCTGTTAAAAATACTGCTTTCGCCGCACCTAAATGGCTCTTCATTTTGTTGTTGTAGGCTACACGGCTGGTAATGGGTGACTGTTTAAGAATTGATTTAATCGCTGCTGCCGAGTCAGTCAGTGACAGTCTGTTTTAAATCATACCGGCCCGCTGAATTGCGCGCTCCCTTGAACATCTCATTGTTGATTGTTGCTGACAACTGTCTCGACTGGAGACATTCCAAATTCTTTGCTTTAACATACTGTCGTTTATCATTGCTGAGTTTCCCCCTGTTCCTCGTTATTGGGGTGCAGATGGTTGTGCGCTATGGGTTAAGCACCTCCTCCAGTCACAGAACTGACAGCGTAGTTGGGTCCCAGTTACAGTACATGCGGTGAACTGTTGCTTTCAGGCGCCAAGGGAAAATAATTAAAGACGTTTTTAGTGGGCTACTTCTGTTGGCCTAGCCTATTAAAACACGTAAAACACGTCACGGAGAATATTACACTGCGACGTAACCTCATTATTTCCCGTTATATTTTGCAGTGATTTAAACACCACTCTTTCTTTCATGTGTCTTATTAAAGGGGGTTAACATTTTTTAACTGGCCTTTATCCGAGATGTAGGCTGGCCTATTGCATGAGATGCCAATTTAAACTGGAAGTCGGGTGTCCGGACGACCTGGTGGTGGAAACACCTGGCGCGTTATAGGCTAGCACATACACAGATAAACAGTTTAACGTTCGTCGTTTTGTTCTCTGCATGAAGGTAACGTTAGATAATTTAAACTGAGAATTTGTATTTGCGTACTGTAATATCGCTCCTCTTTGAAAACATCAGTCAGAGATCTGAAAGAAAGGGTTTCTAAACAGGTGGAATCTAGGGGAGGAAGGAGAGTTCTCCCCATCATTGTCGGCTCAAACCGGATTAGTGGAGAAGTCTCGTGTGTTTGCTGGATTAAAGCTTCCTGCGCGTCTTAATACTAGTTTGGAGTTCGTTGGTCGTAAATTGGCTGTTATGTCTGGTTTCACTGTTAACTAAGAGCATTCTTAGTGCTCCAAACGTAGGCCTAACACAGGGACATTTGTTTTTGTGTTTGTTTGTACATTAGCGAGGACCCAGTCTGTGCTGCAGTCTTGCGTGTGTTGGAGGGCAAAATCAATAATTTGCGGGTACGCTGATCATCACTTACTGGTTCAGGCCAAATGATCTGAGCTATTTTCAACACTCTGTGGTATCTGTATGTGCTCTAATTTACATGCCAATTGTTATTGGAAAAATAATAATGATGTTATGTGGTGTGTTAAAAATCAACAAATTAGCATCAGATCAGTACTGATTTATTTGTTGCTTTATGCAGTGTGAGAAAGAAATCAATGGATTGTGTGTGCATGACGTCATTGGATTTTAGGGATTTGGTGCTTTTGCTATCTGTTCTGCAAATCTTCGCCTCGGGATTGCTGTTGTGAATCTGCGGTTCACCACTAGGTGGCAGCCTGTTCCAAATTCATTTTTCTAAACGACAGGAATTTGGAGTGCGTAAAAGGCCCACCTGTTCGCTGGCTTTCTGCTTCCTTGGCGCAGGCTTCTCTCGAGACAATAGCGCTGAGATTAAGTTCTATAATCATATTCCCGCGCAATCTTGACAACTACACACTACGGCAAAGAAACTGAAAAATGTACAGTCAACTGTCATGTCCAGGCTGGCAACGCATTCCTTGACTTGTATTTTGAGACTTCTCTGAGTTGCACACCGGTTGATCTTTTGTTTATTTGATGCTTTTTAAAACTTAAAAAAAAAAATACACACACAAAACGTAGTTGCCACGGTAGCAAAACACCGCAGTAATTCAGCAGCTGCGCATTTGTGTGTTTCGAATGGTTGACATGCAGTATTAATCCCGCATTCAATTCCATATATGTATTTTATTGACGTGCAGTGTGGCTGGCTGCTTCTCCCACAGACTCGGACCAGTGTTTACATGCCAGCTAAACAATAGAGGCCCTTATATGGGCAGGGCAGATATAGCGGGCCGCGCTTCCCACGTGAGTCGGTTCCAGACCTGGCTCGCAGGGGTCAATTGAAAGGTTTTGCCCCAGGATTGTGGTGCCCTGGGGGGGTAGACTTTGCATGTGAATGTCTGCGTTTCTTTTTCCTTGTCGTGCTTTTTTTCCTGCGTTGCATTCGCCTTGTTGGTCCCTTGTCGGAACCAATTGTAAAATCGTCTTTGCGGAGGAATTTCTTTGTGTTGTCTGCCCTTTAGCCCTGGTTAAGGAGAAAGGTGGAGGGGGGGGTTATTAGAAAAATGTACAGTCCTGTCTGTCCCCACCCCCCCACCCCCCCACCCCCCACCCAACCAACCCGATCTCTGGGACCTAAAGCTTTCATTTTGATTGCAGAAAAATTACGGGATGTGTTCCTGTGGATGCATTGGTGGAGTGGCCTTTGACATACCAAAGGGTGCTGCTCGATTTTTAAAGTGCCGTTCAGGCATTACACTCAGTGACTTAACAATGACGCAAAACCGAGACTCTGGAAAGAGATGAACTGCTTGTTGATGCAGTTTACTTTCCTGGAACTGATCGGCAGAGTGTCTTGTTAGCCAGCGGACAAAAGCCAGCAGCACTTTTCACTGAAGGCAGACTTTTTACACTGGTAATGCAAAGGGTATTAGTACGCATCACATTAAAACAGACATCACCACCGCTGAGTTACCTCAGCATGTGGCTGTGACTGCTCAGCTAGAGAAGGACAAGCGGCCATTTCGGGGGGGCTGTTCTTAGTCCTCCCTCGCCTGAACCACGGAAGGCCCCCCCCCCGCTGCTCACCAGCGCGACTTCCAGGCGCAGATCACTTGCGTGCCCCTTCCCTGCCCCCAGGGGGCGCTCTGTAGCCGAAAGCATCCGAATGTTTACTCTGCGTCGCGCTGCGATCCTTCCCTGCTCTCCCGCTCCTCCCTGCCGTCTGCGGATCTCTGGGATTGGCGGTTGGTCACATGATTCCGTTTTAAACTGCCGCTTTTGCCGCCACTAGCTCAGCTGAGACGGTCCGTGTCTTATGAGCGAGTACAACCAATGATGTCATTCTAGCATCCTTTCGCGTACTTTATAAGAAAAGACAGGGGCAGTGTTCTTTTCCGTTTTTTTCGGAATTAGGAATTGGTTTACTTTTTGTAATCCTAAATGTTTTTTTTTTTTTAAATATCCTTAAGAGTATATTTTTTATTTATTTTCAGCGGTCACTAAACTGTAATGTTGTGTTAAGTAACAGCAGAAGGAATTCTGGCGGACCCGAAGTTTGTTTGTTATTGGGTGCTTAGGCCAAACCGCACTGCGGCCGGATCGAACCCAGGCCAAACTGCATTGCGGCCGGATCGAATCCAGGCCAAACCGCATTGCGGCCGGATCGAATCCAGGCCGAAGCCATTAATTACCCGCCATTCGATTCTTGCGTTCTGGCTTCCCACAGAATCCCGCGCTCAGATTCCTCCACACCACGCTTCCTCACTTCCCCATTCCCTCAATGCAGATGTTGTTGGGGGTGGGGGGGGGCATGTGGGACAGGTTGGGTGAGCTCCCCCCTCCCCCCCCCTTCACAAAACATCCACACTCGGGATAGGGTGGCCATGGACCCCCTTCTGCACAGCCCCCTCTGAAATACTGGAGTTTGTGGGCCTGCATCTAAAGGCCCTGTAGCCAGCTCAGAGATTGCCCTGCCACACCCCCCTATTTTTAGCAGCACGAGGGTGCGGGTAGGTGGGGGAATGAGGGGGAGGTGGTGGGGGGGGGGGGTTAGGGGGAGTTTTGAAACTGCATTCCTGGGTGGGCGGAGAAGACAGACTTTTCCCCCCCGTTTCCTTTTGGACACAAAGTGCCCCCATTTCGCGCAAGGCTGGCGGCCTGTCGTTATTTATTGTTTTGTAAATGCTGAGGCCTGGCACGGCGCTGCATGTAGGCCGAAGTTTGAATTTTAACTCCGAAGCCCCGTTTGTCTTGCTTGCCGTTCCCAAGGACAGGTTAATGGCAACACGGTCGCTGGGACGCTCGCCACAGTACTGTTCCGCCTTTTCTTATGTTCAGGCTGTGACGTGAATTGTCTACAAATTAATTTCTTCAGTGCCCTGGTAGTGCTAATGGAATTAAAATCTGAGTGGAAGAGCAGGGATTGATTATAGCAGCAGGGTACTTGGCTAGAATACGTGTTTTCTGTTATGTCTAGATGGGATGAAGTCGTGTACTGTGAGACTCACACTGTATGTGTGAGAGCGATTTGAATAGTGACAGGTCTGCTGTGATTGGTCAAGGCCTGAAGCTGGTCAGCTGTGATTGGTCCATGCCTCCAGCTGCTGTTTCCCCCAGGATCACACACTGTAATTGCTGCTCTCGCCTGAGTTATGATTTGCTTTGGGGACAGACAGAAAGGAGTGTCTGTACCTTTGTGTGTGTGTGTGTGTGTGTTTATGTGTCTCTGATTGTATCTGTGAGTGTGTTTATGTGTCTGTGATTCGGTCTGTGAGTGTGTGTATGTGTCTGTGATTCTGTCTGTGAGTGTGAGCGCTCGTTGCTTGTGTGTGTGTGTGTGGGTGTTTATGTGTCTGTGATTCTGTCTGTGAGTGTGTGTGAGTGTGTGTGTTTATTTATGTGTCTGATTGTGTCTGTGAGTGTGTGTATATGTCTGTGATTTCATCTGTGAGTGTTAGTGCTTGTTTGTGTTTGTGTGTGTGCATGTGTCTATGAGTCTAAGTATGTGTGTGTGTGCATGTATGTGTGCACATGTCTGTGCACGTGTGTGTGTTTTAACAGCAAATCCAATAAATGAAGTCATTCTTGCCCTGTCTCAGCACCACCCCTTACTCTTACCTGAGCAAACAATTTTCTCTCTTTTTTTAAAGAAATAAAACAGCCCTAGCAAAACACCATCCCCGCCCCCTGCCCCCCGCCCCAGACTGCCCTCCCCAGGCTATTTTTGAAGGGCAGAGTGGTCTGGGGTGCAGGTCTGAATTGTGCCCTTTGTGTGTTTTACCCAGGCCAGTGTGTGCCAGCCAGGGTGGAGGGGGTGGGGGGTGGCAGGCAGACGGGGGGGCTGGCTGGGAGGTGGCAGGCAGACGGGGGGGGGGGTCAGAGAAAAGCGGTCGCTGTGTTTAACTTGGTGGCGTGCCCGCTCGTACTCACTTCACATGTGTGACGGCGCTGATCGCACTTCACAGCCACACCGCCCTGGGACACTCTGTTTCGGCACGGTGCCACTCCAGAGTCGCCCGCCCCCCCCCCTCCCCGACAGGGCGGTGGGTGGGGCCGCCAGGATGTGGGCGCGAGACACTGTTTAAAATGAGTGGCGGGGGGGCGGCAGTGACTTCACTTGTTCCATACGTGCAGCACTTGGCTCGGACAGACCCTCTCACAAGACTTCTGGCTCGAGTGGCGGTTTTGTTTGCTGGGACCCTGTTTGTGTTGTGTTTGGCTCGTGACCGCGCCCCAGTGCAAACAGGGAAGTAGCCCCGCTAGCGGCTGTGTGACAGAGGACCCTGTTTGCAGCGTGCCTCTGCATAGTTACAAGTGTCAAGTCTTTTTTTTTTTGTAACGGTGAAAGTAGTACAGAAAAAGTATACAAAGAGGGGCAGCCATGAACCGTTAAGTAAAGATTGAGAACAGAGGACAGAGCGCCCAGTATTTTCCCTCCACATTTTTGCCTGTTTCTCAATCTTTACTTCACGTGAGTGCAGGAATTCCTCCTGGGCAAAGTACATTCAGTTAGTCAGCCAGTAAATATGTAGGAATAAGTGTAATGTGCTGGTATCTCCCCCCCCCCCACCCCCATGTCTTCTGCTTAATCACAAGCTGCTGCCTGAAGCCTCGTTTTAAAGACAAAGACTCAGCGCTCGCTGTTCTTGCCAGAAGTGTTAAGTAACACCTTGCTTTAGGCTTTTTTTTTTTCTTTTTTTTTTTTGGCATGAAGCTTTGCCGTAGGAGGTGTTCTGGTGTGAAACGCCCTGAGGGTTGGAGTGTGGGGGGTGGGGAGTGGGGGGGCAGTCGGATATCAAGATGGATTGTTTGGGGGGGAGGGGGTTGGATAGGTGGGGGAGAGGTGTGAGGTTTGGAAGAGATTAGCCCCAGAGATTAGCTGCGGAGCCTCTCTCCGTTTCTCCCTCTCTCTCTCTCTTCCTTCCTCTCTCCTTCTCTCCCTCTCTCCTTCTCTCTCTCTCTTTCCTCTCTACCTTTCTCTGGGCTCCTTTGGCAGGGCGGTTTGAGATCTTGGCACCTGTGCGCGGGAGAGGCCCCCGTCCTGGAGGGGGCTGTTTCTGGGCGGGGCGGGGCCACGGGCCGTGATGTTTTTTCCAGTCCCTCCCTCTCTCCCTCCCTCCTTCCTTCCCTCCCTCTCCCTCTCCCTCTCCTTCCCTCTCTCTCTCCAGCCCTCCCTCTTCCTGCTTGCTCAGTCCACAGGCATTCCGTTGGTATTTATATTTCCCTCCAGAGCAGGGGAAGCTCAACAGGCACTCGCACAGACTGAGCTCAGCCCGGGTGGGCGGGGCCCCGTTCGGCGGCTCGCCATTGGCCGCCCCGGTGTCACGTGACCAGAGGAGGCTGAACCGTAGTGAAGTGAAGTGTTGGCAGTACTCCTAGGGTCAGCTCTCCCACTCTCTCTCTCTCTCTCTCTCTCTCTCTCTCACACTCGCTCTCTTTCTCTCGAGCTCACTTCCGTCCTCTGGTCTTTTTCTGTTTTGGTACTCGTCGGTTTTTTCCGTAGGCAGAGGGGAGCGAGTGGCGAACGCGTTATAATAGGAGAGGAGGAGAGAAGGGGGGGGGAGGTTTTATTTTTGCGGGGAACACGCCGCAGACATGTACCGGGAGCTCCCAGAGTCCCACAGCGGCGAGTGTCTGGGGAGCATGACCCCCGAATCGCAGGACATCTACATGAGGATGGACCATCACAGGCGTCGCTCCGGTTACCGGCTGGGCAGGATCATCGCCCGGCAACAGCTGCTCAAGAAGATCTCTAGAGGTATGGGGGGGGAACCGAACCGATCACAGAACTGACCAACTGACCAAACGCTTTTACTTTATTGCTCCTTCAGTGCCAGTCTGGCTGAATATTTAGTGTGTGTGTGTGTGTGTAGTGTCTGTTGAGCTGCTGAGCCTCGTGATTTATGGTTGGTCTGACTTTTGCCTGGACGTGGTGTTTGCTTTTGCCGTGTGATTTCTGACCCGCCGGTGCCGCCGTTTGTCGGTTTTGGACGTTTATTGCCCCCGGGGTCGCTCGTGTTTGCCCCTCGGCGGTGTTCCGAGCGAGTGAGTGGGTGAGCGAGCGGCGTTCTTCGTTCACCTGTGCGGAGCGCCAGGTGTCGCGCACGTCAGTGCTCCTGACCCAGATACGCGGCGAGCAAGTCCAGGCGGCTCCGCCGCGCGATCCGCGCTCCGATATTCCGGCTCCGCGGCGTTCCGTCGATCTCGGCTCAGGCGGAACGCTGACGGTGGAATTCCGATGGCGAAAACGCTGCGCTTTTTAAAAAAATAAGACCGTAACTGGGGGACAAGTACAATATTAGCTTAACCTTTGGAGTGCGGGCGGAAGGGGGACAGGGAGGGGGACAGAGAGGGGGACAGGGAGGGGGACCCGGGCGAGACTCCTCCTGTCGCGCGGACCACCCTCGCAGCAGCAACCTTTGAGCGGTTTCGTTTTTTTTCTTTCTTTCTCTTTCTGTCATGTTGAGCCAATGCGTACTGAAAGGTATGAGGAAAGAAGTACGCCGAAAAACAGATGCATGATGGGGAATCGTGCTCTCGGTGTCTCAGGTGTTTACGACTGGGTCGGTGGGCTCGAAACGTGCCGTAGTCCTCTGACACTCGCTAACAGGCAAATTATGTGGGCTTTAGTCTCGTCTTTGGACCTTAGAAACGCAGATTGAGAGACTGAGAGAGCATGTGGTGCAGATGCACAGAGCGTGTCTGTGGAAGCCCTTTTGGGTTGCAGCGCTGAGTCCTCAGGTCTTATCCTTTCCCGGGATCAGCCTGAGCAGGGGCGTTTGACCCCCGGTCCGCACCCCTCTGTCTCTGGTAGTACCTGTGTCCTGTTTTCCCCAGGGGGATGGGGGGTGGGGGGTGGGGGGTGCTGCATGCATAACAATGGGAATGGGAGTGGGAATGGGGGGGGGGGAGAGAGGGTGAAACGCCACTCCGCCTTCTCCCCCCCCCCCCCACAGGTGTGGACGCCCTGCAGTCAGACAGGAAGGTGACCAAAGTACGGGTTGTTTTACAAAACCTTTCCATCACCTGTTCTTTAGAGTCGCAATTTAGCTCTGCGTGTTTGTCTGTTTGTGTGTGGGTCCACACACACACGCACACACACACTCGCGAACACACGCACATACACTCACACACACACAAACACACACATACTGAAGGACACACAAACACACATGCGCACACACACACAAGGATACGGTCAGACACACACACACACACACATACACACACACATACTCACAAACACAAACATAGACAAACACACCCACCCGCACACAGATACACACATGTACTGAAGGACACACAAACACACATGCGTGCACACACACACACACACACACACACACACGGAGCCTGAGAGAAAGAGAGAGAGGGGGGAGAGCCCTTGCTCTTGCGTGCTGGGGACAGATAAAACGCAGCCGGCGTTTCACGCGGCGGCAGCTGACGGATGGCTGGCGTTGCTGCGGTGCGTCCAGCGTGCGCGTCACGCTCGCGTCGCGCGTGTTTGGAGGACACACACACGGAGCTTTGTTCGGCCGCAGACGCACGCGCGCGCGGACGCCCTCTCTGGGCCCTGTTGCCGAGAGGCTATCATTTACTCTGCCTCGCTATCTGATTCCTTCTGAAGCCAGAGGCATGTGGAGTCTTGTACGCGGTCTGTCTGCGTGCGTGTGTGTGTGTGTGTGTGTGTGTCTGTCTGCGTGTGTGGTGTGTGTGTGTGCGTGTGTGGGTGCGTGCGTGTGTGTGTGTGTGTGTGTGTCTGTCTGCGTGTGTGTGTGTGTGTGTGTGTCTGTCTGCGTGTGTGTGTGTGTGTGCGTGTGTGTGTGTGTGCGTGCGTGTGTGTGCGCTAGCTCCAAGATGGCCGCTTTGTCATCACACCGGGTATGCAGGCAGACTGTGGCTCGGTCAGCCCCGTGTGTGCGTGCCGTTTGAAAGGGAGAGGGGCGAAGCGACAGGTCCCGATTCGGCGTTCTGGGTCCACGGGTCTGGGGCCGACCCAGCGTAGGCTGGTCCCTGGGACTCGTATTCGCACGGCGTAGCATTTTTAGCAGGAAGTGAAATCAACAGCTTTGTTTTTTGAAATGATTGTAGAACCTGATGTGTTCGCTCATTTTTTTCAGCGGAAAAGTGAGAAGGAAGGTTGTTTGCCGTAAACATCTGGAGTGCTTCACTGTAAATGCACGTCTTCGGTTTTGCTGTAGCCTGTGTTCTCTGGGAAGAAGTTTTTTTTTTTTCCAAATACCTTGGTGGGGTAGGTATGGTGGCTTGAGGGGGTTGACAGGGTATTTTTAAATGTTTTTATTTTTCGCCCTTACTTCGTCTTGTGACCTGGGGATTTGCAGAGACGTTGTAACCTGTCAGAGGAGGACGGTCACCTTCACCTTATTTCCTGGAAGGTCTCTGATTGGATAATTGATTGATGCGTTGTAAATTAGAACAGCACGTCTGGCCTGATGATAAGCACTGTGCTAATTTAATTAATAAATAAATAAATAAATAAATGAACGAGAGATTTTTTTTTAAAATGAAGAATGACCTGTGTAGTGTACCGTATCTGCGTAAACATCTCAATCATGTGACTTAACATTTTTTTTTTGCAGCATTTCAAACAAACGGTCGGTCCGCATTTAGTCTGTGAAAAATTGAAAGATTGCGAGGCGTGATCTCGATTTCTCTCGCTCGAAGATTTCTCTCCGCCGGCGCGACTTCAAAAAGCCGCCCGTTTGTTGTTTTTTCTTTTCTCGACCGGCGGTTGTGTAACCGGCCTCTCCCGCCCTTTTCGCGGTTCGGGTCCTAATCTCGGGGTCCAGCGCCGTACCCCATTCTTCTGCGATCTCGGGCGGGGGGGGGGGGGGGGCTGGTGGGTGACCCGCTGATTGCAGTCGGTCTGTTCACGTTTTGGCAGCGCGTGTGAAATATTATCAGAAGCAGGAGTGTGTGTGTGTGTGTGTGTGTGTGTGTGTGTGGGCGAATGGAATGAAGGGGTAGTGTGTTTCTCTCTATCGCGCCGTGATCTAGGCCGGCTGCGAGAGCGGGGGTGTCACAGTTAAATGCCTTCAGCTAATTCCTTGCCCCCCCACCACCCCCCCCCCCAAACCCCCTCCTCCCCCCTTTGCAGTACCACTTGAACGATTTTGTGAAATATGGGAGTGAGAAGTGTATCCAAAGGCCAGTAGGGTCCGAATACCTCGCGCAGGCAAAGGAGTAAATGGTGCCAGAAGTGTTACTGATTTAAGTAAGAGACATTTCTCAATGTTAGTCCGATGAGAACTGTGAGCATTTTCCTCTTGTGAAATGTTATCAAAACCGTGGGTGAAGATGACCAGAGCCTGTTTTCAGGACACGGTCACGTCCAGCCAGTCATCAGTATTGCTCTGCAGCTGACGCAGTGTGTTATTAGTACAGGAAGTATTTGAAGGTCAGCTGTGAGACAGAGTGTGCTATCCGGCTAAAACAGAAGCCACGTCAGTTACTTTTCGTGGAATTAACTCATCGTAATGAATGAAGTCCACTCAGAAGTGCTTCCTATTGGACTGGAGCGATACTGCCCACGTGATTTAACTGTGCAAAGGTTTAGATTTTTTTGGGGGGGGAGGGATGGAAAATTCATTCACAGTAACTAATGGCTCAGGGAGTGAATTCTGTGAACCCGTCCGTGGTAAAAAGAAAAAAAAGAAAAAATGACATCAGGATCTGTGGTCACCTGTGGTTTCCACCCTATTTTAGGGTTGCCATATTTAGAATGAGTCAAAACTGGACACCATGCCCGAGCCCCATACGCATGCACACATGGGCGAAGTTTGGGTTTCGCTGATCGGGGGGAAGGGGGGAATTTGGGGGGGGCAGCTTGAAGCTTGATCGGGAAGCATGGGGGAGGGGTGGCTGTCAGGACCGATTGCAGACTCGGGGGGGAGGGGGGGGTTGGAAAGAAAGTGTAACAGTGCAGACAGAAGGAAGTCGTTACAAACTAGCAGTCAAATTTCAATCCGTTTTGCAGCCCTGGTGCAGGGCGGCAGTGTAGTATAATGGCTAAGGTTAGTTAGTCTTGTAACCTAAAGGTCGCAGGTTCGATTCCCCAGTAGGACACTGCCGTTGTCCCCTTGAGCAAGGTACTTAACCTGCATTGCTCCAGTACATATCCAGCTGTATAACTGGACACAATGTAAGTCGCTCTGGATAAGAGCGTCTGCTAAATGCTTTTAATGTAATGTAATGGTCATTTAATTGTTCCTGGTCAGGACTACAAACAGGAATTAATCATTTGAAAACTGGACATTAACGGTTCAAACTCTGGCATCTGGTAACCCCGCCTTATTTGGGTGTGGCACAGTTAGCCACACGCTAGAGGGGCCTTTTCTCCTCCTGACCCACCTTAACCACAGCAGGTCAGCTGACTGGAGCCAGAGGTGTCTCCGCAGGGCTGGCTGGCATTGCGTTTGTGAACACAAGATGGCTGGCTGTGAAAACAGACTGGATTCTTCCCCAAACATCTCACTGTGGGGATCGATAGGAAGGCAATCCAATCTCTGTACAGGAGGGAAGACAAATTGAAATAAATTGGAACACACGAAAGATGCTGTCTAAATTGATTGGTTGAATGTCTTTTGAATGGGAAGAAAATACAATCACAGTGAGTACCACAAGAATTGGTGTTAGAAAGAACTGCATGTACATACACAAGTTTATAGATGGAACAAAAATAACTACATAGCCAGCTTATCCATTTTTCTGAATATTTTAGAGATAGATATAGACGTTGTAGAGCAGTACACGGCCAAGCCACAAGACTGGGCAGCAACAGACATGGTGCGTCTTCATTTAGGCTAATCGTTCCTCAGACAGTAGCCTCAAACATGCGCTGAATGTCTGTGACTGACTGAGTGAGTGACCGAGCGAGCGATGAAGTTACACCATTGGTCGGCCGAGTTATGAAGTTACACCATTGGTTGGTCGGAGAGGTCCAGCCATGTACTAGGTTTTGACCGGGTCTTGTTTTTTGTTTTGAGGCAGGACAGGATGCGGTAGGCACTGCTGTGAACTTCTGTGAATGTTCGAGCAACTTCAGCGGCGGGTTCGCTCCAAGGCCGTAGGACACCGCTCACATGACAAGGCTGGCGGGGAAAAACATGGCTTTGCTGGGTCGTCTCTCCAGCACACAGTTAAAGGAGAAATACGAGCTGGTGATGTTTGTGAACTCTCTGATGTCAGCATGATTATAAAGCAGATAAATGAATGATTTCGGGGTTTTGCATTTGGTGACATGTAAGAATGATTTTTCTCTAGTCTGACAGCATGAAAACGCACACACACGTATACTTATGTATATATAACTATATACTTTTAAACCACAGAATATCTGTTTCTTTTCACATGTCCTGTCATTGAAATAAGCAAGAAACGGGGGTACGGATGGGGTGTTTAAAAGTAACAGAAGCGTGTCTCAGGTTTGCCGCCGGTGTGGAACAGCGAAGCGCGCTGCGGTTAGATTGATCTGGGGGCCCCCGGTGTGGAAGGGGAGGGGCCCCCAGAACGCGGCGGCCCCTCCTGCATTCCAGCGGGCCGGCCCCTGTTGACTTAGCGGACTGAGCGCGAGCAGGAGGCCGGAGCCAATCACGGACCGGCCCTCTCCGAATTCCAAGGGGGGAGGCTAGCGGAGGTCTGTGTCATGTTTGCAGTTTGACGGCATCGGAGAGTTCTGGGGGATGGGGGAGTTTTGGGGGGGTTGGTGGGGGGTAAAGCAGGGGAGTTTAATTCTCTCTGGTTTCCGGTAAATTCACCTGGGGGGGGGGGGGGGAGTGTGGCGTAGGGGAGATTTTGTGCAATGAGGGGGAGGTAAGAACGAAAATGAGCCAAATGGAAAAGCTGCTTATCGACCCAGTAAAATCACTCCAGACCCACAAATTTGATTAATGAATTTCCTGGGAACGGCGGAGGAGGACAATGACTAATTTAAGGGACGTTTCCCTTCCAGCTTGTGTTGCGAAAGATTCCTCCTCTCCCGTGCTCCGGTCCTGGGCCCTGCCAGTGGTCCACTGGGTGCTGTGGAGAAGTTACCCTCTTTCCCCCATAATTATAGAGAGTTCTGGTTTTTGGGGGAGGGGGGAAAGAGGGGGAGGGGGGAGGTTCTCTGGCTACTGTACTGTGTTGGGGTGATTTATCAGCGCTCTCTCTCTCTCCCTGTTTCTCTGGAGCTGTGCGATCCTCCATCTGGAGACCAGATTCCCAGGCCCTGTGCATCTGCTGTGGCTCCTCACAGACCAGAGCACACACTCTGCTCCTGCTTCCCATTCTCTCTCACACACACATACACACACACACTCACACGTACAAAAACACACATATGCTTCCACGCACACTCACACACACTCACACACATACACGCATATAGGCTCACACACACACATACACACACACACACACACGCACAAGCTGCCACACACACACACACATAAACACACACACACTCACACATACGCATACACACATATAGGCTCCCACACACACATACACACACATATACGCATACACACATATAGGCTAACACACACACACACACACACTCACACACACACACACACACATAAACACACACACACTCACACACGCATACACACATATAGGCTCCCACACACATATACGCATACACACATATAGGCTAACACACACACACACACACAAATGCAGACACACACACACACACATAGGCTCCCACACACACTCACACACACACATACATGCATATAGGCTCACACACATACACACATGCTCACATACACACACACACACACACACACCCGCACACATGTATGTGGACACAAATGTGTAAGCATACATACACACGAGAATGCACACTGCCCCCTCTGTACAGAACTCAATGAGCTATTCATGACTTCATGGGGGAGAAATTTCCTGCTGGATTCTTGATTTCCTCTCCCAAATTTCCAATCAGCACTTTCTGTTTTCTGAATTGTACAGGGCCAAAGAGTTCTTCTGAAATATGCATTTAGTCAGGAGGGATCATTAGCCAAAGAATTTTCTTTTTATGTTTATTCTGTCAAGACGATAAGCTTGGACTGGGGAAAACTTCGCCAGAGAATTTTTATGGGTCTGTTTATGCTACGTATGAAACTGCTCAGGTTGGGGCATTTTCTAATTTTCATTATTGTCTTCAGAACTAACACATTGTTAATAATACAATGTTATAAACTGGTATAATAATAATAATAATAATAACTATTATTATTATTATTATGGCTCCGCCTGCCAACACTCAGAATGTGCTGTCTTGCGTTCACCGATCATCGTGTAGGTAGCTGACATCAATTTGTTTTTTCATGGATCCTGGGACGGTTCCCCTAAAACGTGCTCGCGCGGGGCCTGTGCGCACGTGCACGCCTCCTGCTGTGTGCGTTCGCGGCTAGCGTGTGAGCGCTAACGCAGAGCGGCAGATTGAACTAGAGTCCCGGAGCAGTGGGAGCGTTACTGCAGCCTGAGGCTGAGAGTCCCAGCCCATTGCTTTACATTACCGCCGCTTAGCAGACGCTATTTTATCCAAAGCACAGTTTTGTTTGTTATAGCATCTATTATACAGCTGGATATTTTACCGATGCAATTCAGGTCAAGTACCTTGCTGTGCAAGGGCAGTGTCCAACCTGGGAATCAAACCTGCAACCATTGGGTCACACGGACCAGTTCTCTAACTGCTGTACCACACTGCCACCCAGGAGAGGCAGCCCGGGGAGAGGGCGGCGGGCACCCGACGAGCCGAGGGGCTCTTGTAGCGTTACTCCCAGCATCCTCTGGGACCGACTGTTTATGCCCAAGTGGGGCTCTCTTCAGCAATTCAAAAAGGAGACAGGTTTGTGTGTTTTTTTTTCTGTCTTTGAAGTGGGGAAGGGTGCTGCCCTTCACTGAGACCGTAAAGTTAAAGGGCCCTTGAGCGTGAGACACTGCTGGAGACTGTGCTGAAAGAAACCGAGATGGGAGGAGCCTGGGTTTGCTGGTGGGAGCAGAGCCTCAGACACTATTGGCGTTTGTGTTGTGACATGTAGCAGACCCGCCCACTGGGACCCTTAACACTTCCTATATTGTGTTCTCCTCTGATAGGGTGACCAGTGAGATCCATCACAAACACGCAGTGCTGTGCAGTAGATATTCTGACAGGTAGACTGAACATGCATGCTGACTACTGCCGTTACAAGCAGTATATGGGCCAGAACTGGTGTTGTGTTGTGAAATGGACTTATTAATTAGAAACAGTTGGACTGACAAATTAAATGACTATATTAGGCTGATAGTCAGTGCTACAAACCTGAATGGAAGTGCTCTCATTGGTCACAGACTGTATTCATTCTGTTACCCTTGTGTGCTGAAATTGGACTTGTCACCATGACGATCGGGGCTGCACCATCACTCTGATCCTGTAAGGGCTAACAGAAACCCACCTATCAGAGTAGAGGATGGGTGGCGTTCAGCGCGGTGCTTTCCTGGTCCTCTTTCCTGCGTTCGGATTGGCCGGGTTGTGAATGAGCTCCACTCCTCACTAATACCTGCCCAGACAGCCAGCCAGGTGTCACACCTGGGGGAGCCGTGAGAGCGGAGCAGGTGTTTACCTGGGGAGGGAGCACCTGGCCGAAAAGGGGGGGGGGGGTGTCTGTCCCCTCCGCAGTTTCAGAGCGAGGGCTCTGGAGAGGTGCGTTTTCCGCAGGCTTGTTGTCTAAAGTGGTTCCTGGTGACACGGAGGGTCAGCAGTTTTTACAAAGCAGTGTTCTCCATTAGAGGGATAGTTAGTTACCTGCGGGGCTTTTTTTTAGGAACACGGAATGGGACACAAGGTGAAATGGCACGTCCGTGCCACGCCACACCCCTCAGACCAGCGGTCCTTAAACAGGTCACTGGCTCATTTGCATAACAGCGCTACTCAGCTGCTAGATCAGTCGCTCATTGCGTTTGCATTGCATGCTGGTCTATCCCGGAGGCAGGCTGAATGCTGTTCAGTGCAGACCTTTATGCTGCCAGGGTGCTCTCCAGTGTTACTGTGCCAGGCACAACTCCCTTTGCCCCACTGATGGTTTTTAGTGGGGCAATGTCAGTAGGATCAATAGTTTGGGATACCCTGTGACCTGGAAGTGAAAGGTCAGCTTGTGGGACTTCCTGTTGTGGTGCTTGTTGCTCCGTGACAGAGGCTCGAGCGCTGAAGTGCTTCCTGTGGCTGAACTTGGCTCATTTGCCATAGAGGCGCTGGGAACTGACGCTGTTTGCAGTGGGGAAACCCAAAGATCAGGACTTTAGCCAAGGACAGTGACATCACGCACATCTTTATGACGTCTGGTCATGCAACAGCTCTGACTAATGGGATTGCAGCGGTGTGTGTGTGTGTGTGTGCGTGCGCGCGCGTGTGTATGTGTGTGTGTGTTTGGTGTGGCGGATAGAGGAACTGACCACATTTGCAGGTATAAATGGTTTTTAAATTGATATTTACTCTGGTTTCTATAGCTACCATGCTTGAGCCAGAGCATTGCCCATGTGGTGTGGAACATTTGGAGTTTGTGCGTGTGCGCACACGTGTGTGTGTGTGCGCGTGTGTGTGTGTGTGTATATGTATGCGTGTGTGTGTGTGCGTGTGTGTGCGTGCGTGCGTGCGTGCGTGCGTGCGTGCGTGCGTGTGTGTGTGTGTGTGTATATGTATGCGTGTGTGTGTGCGTGTGTGTGCGTGCGTGCGTGCGAGTGTGTGTGTGTGTGTGTATGAGTGTGTCTGAGGCTGACAGCAGGCCCACATGGCTGGTTAATGATTGGCTGAGCGTTGGGGTGTGTAAATAGCTGGGCTCACTGTAGTGGCAGCAGGGAAGTCACACATTAACACATCCGTGTCGGAAAACCTTCCGCACGTGTTCGACCGCACGGCGGGAGGAACGCCGCGGAGGCACCTGGCTCCTGCCGTCGCCGCCGGCGACCGGTGAGTTTACGGTAAACGCGTGGCCCTTATTTTTCTGAGGTCGAACGTTCCTGTAAATATTTTTCACCTTCTTCAAAACAGGTTGGTCAGAACATTGTGAATGTGGTCAAAACACGGTTGTCCTTTCTCTGGTCTGTCCGTGCAAGTGTAACATGGGGTCGTGTATTACTGAAGGCAGCGATGGTCCCAGGAGCGTGGATGTTCAGACATTTTAAAATATTACTCTTGAGGGACTGAAGATGGGATGGAGAAATTTTAACGATGAGAACAGGCCATTGAGTCCATATAGACCCCTGTCATTTTAGTACTGGCACTTCACCAGGGAAGAGCGAGTCTCGCTCTCTTTCTCTCTTCGTTAAGCTGACACGTTAGCATTTTATAATCCTTATGGGTCATTTGTTGTTGTGTAACCTGGGAAGTCCAACGATGGATTTACGTTTCCCGATTATGATGTCACTGATGATGTCACAAGTGACACAGTGAAGGACTGAAAAATTCCGAAGGGATGCCTATGCTCTCTTACATTTAGCATTTAGCAGACACTCTTATCCACAGCGACTTGCACAACTCTCTCTTACACCACACTTCACTTATTACTCGGTAAAACACTTTGCTTAAAAACAGTTTGAGTTGGCAGAGCTTCCCCACACCATGTCACTGCAGAGGGACTCTCCTGAGAGACTATATGCCTGCAGTCTGCCCCTGCACCCGCTGCCCAGGAAGCACTGAAGTGTTGTGCTCTGATGTAATGCCTGCACAGCTCAGCTGGTGGACTGCAGAGTGAAAACTAGCTGAGGCTGGCAGGACAGGTGTGAAGGACGCACACACAGTGCCCTCTCACAGATTTGACTGAGAGAATGAGAAATAGCGAATGGCGATTGTTGGAAAGGAGTTTTAATTACCCCTCCAGCCAAGCGTAATGTTGAAGTAGATTTGTGTAATGTGTGTAGCTGCAGTCATTTTTGTTGAATATAATACTTGGTTACTACAAAACAAAAACAAAAAAATTTGGTATCTGAAATTCAGTGAGTTGTCTGGCACATTTCAGTTCTTGGTATGGACCAAGGAGGCAATTATGTGTTGTGATGACAGTATTGTATGGAAGCAGTGGACCCCAAAACAATGTTTTGATTAAAATCACTGTTTGTCTACATTCAAGGCAAGATCGTTGGTTGAGATTGCGCTTGTGTTGTGGCTCTAGGCAGCCCTCTGCTGGACAAAACGGAGAATGCATAGCCACAAACAGGAGAGGTGGGAAAAAAACTGGCTGAAAGACACACACTGTTCTTTCTGTTGCAGTTAGGCTACATCCCAGGCGTTTAGTGGACTCTCACATCCAGAGTTTATACAGGGAACATTCTTTACTCACAGTGTACACAGCTTACTGAAGCAGTGCAGGTTAAGTGCGCTCGCTCAGGGGTGCAACAGCAGTGCCCCACCCTGGCAGTCAAGCCTGCAAGCCCAGTCCCTTAACCACTGTACATCACTCCTGCAGTCCTGTTAACCTGTAGACATCCTGATGCTGTCCAATCATCTCACAGCTTTTCCAGATGGGAATAAAATTGGCAAAAAACAAACAGTTTCACACATGAATTAGAGGGTTTGCTGAAGGTATAATTTAACTTTGGTCAGATAAACCGATAATCACTTTGTCTTTACCCTTTGATTAGCAGCGTGCTACATATTGTTTGGGTCCTGCTTGTTTCAGCATTTTCTGTGTTTTTTAGAGCATGACATTTTTTTTCACTGTTTCACCCTCCAACTGACTAACTGGAGCCACCTTGGGGCTGAAACACATATTATATACACACACACATACGCTCACACACACACACACACTCAGACACACACACACTCAGACGTGCACGTACGCTCAGCGAACAACGCAGTGTGAAATGTCCTGAATGCCAGTACAGCGTGTGATGTTGAGCTGTGCTGCACAGTCCACACTGTTGCTCAGAGCCGGGGGGGAGTTCACACGCAGAGTACAGTGTCCGGGTGAAATGCATGATGGGTGTGGTGTGTCGGTATGGAGTGCGTCACTGCGTGTCGTACCGAGGCAGGGAGAGCCCTGTCTCTCCGAACCCTCCACTGCATTCCCCGGGGGACCCCTTATTCCTACCCAGGAAGGGACTGTTCTCACGCTGGGGGCCTGCATCTCGCACCTCCCCTGACCCTAATCCCCCCCTCCCCCAAAAAAACTACCCCCGACGCCACACTCTGAACTGTGTCCTCAGGGACCGTTCCCATAAAGGGGTGGAGGGGGGGACCCCCATGGGGGGCTCTGGGAATCTGTCCAAACGGAGGGACTTGCTGGGACGGTCCCGGTGCGCTGTCCTCACGCACTGACAGCCACCGATGCCTCAGCACAGGGAGGAGAGCCGTCCTGAATGCGGCTCAGTTAAACACCCGCTCCCCCCCCCCCCCGTACCCACCCCCCTGCCCCCCCGTTTCCTCTCTTAGTGGAGCTCTCAAAATCCCGCCAATCAGCATACCCGGCGTTTTTATCCGGGCGGATCTGAGCGGGTTTCCCATCGGCCGGAAACAGAACCGTGCCTGAAAGCCCACCACGCACACACAGCACTGGAGCCGCAGGACTTCGCGCTCGGAGTGGATGCTTATCGGGGTCCTGGGTTCGGGAGGGGGCGGGTTTTTTTTTGGTTTTTGGTTTTTGGATCGGTGCCAGGCGTCCGCTTGTGAAAGAGCGTGTGGGGGCGAAGCCGCCCCTGGAAAAACACCGAACCCGCCGCTGAGCGCTGAGCTCGAAGGAGAGGAGAGAACAGGACTACGGGACCCCAACGTTTGTCTGAACGGGGGGGTGGGAGAAATGGGAGTTGTGCACGCACACGCACGTGCGTTATTACAGGAACGGCGCGGGCCGCATCGATGCACACGCGTGATGACAGGACAGGAGTCACGGCTCGCGCGTGTGCGAGCGTGTGAAAAAGCAGAAACGCGCTTATAATACACCCACGCCGCTTATGAGCGTGAGCCCTGAGTTACTGCGCCGAACGCAAGCCCTCATTATCAGAGAGAGAGAGAGAGAGAGAGCGAGGGGGTGACTTTACTGAATACAGCTGTACAGGACGGAGGAGGGGGGGGAGGGAGTTTGAAAATACCCAGAGTACAGAGAGAGAGAGAGAGAGACTGGGAGAAAGAGAGAGAGGGGTGAGAGGGAATAAGAGGATCTGATTGAGGGGGTAAGAGAGGGAGAGAGGGAGTTAGAGAGCGAGGGGAGAGAGAGGGGGAGAGAGTAAGAGAGAGAGGGGGAGAGAGAAAAAGGCAGAGATGAGAGGCGGTGAGAGAATGTGATTGAGACGGTAAGAGAGGGACAGAGGAAGAGAGCGAGCGAGTGTAAGTGACAGGGGGGTAAGAGAAACAGAGAAACAGAGTGAGTGAGCGGGGAGGACAGAGAGAAGGAGAAAGTGAGTGACGGGCCGAAAGAGAGGGCAACACAGAGCGAAGGCAAGTAAAAAAAGACGGAGAGAGAGAGTGGAGAGCTCTGGAGACGGAGAGAGAGAGTGGAGAGTGGAGCGCTCTGGAGACTGAGAGAGAGAGTGGAGCGCTCTGGAGACTGAGAGAGAGAGTGGAGAGCTCTGGAGACTGAGAGAGAGAGTGGAGAGCTCTGGAGACTGAGAGAGAGAGTGGAGAGCTCTGGAGACTGAGAGAGAGAGTGGAGAGCTCTGGAGACTGAGAGAGAGAGTGGAGAGCTCTGGAGACTGAGAGAGAGAGTGGAGAGCTCTGGAGACTGAGAGAGAGAGTGGAGAGCTCTGGAGACTGAGAGAGAGAGTGGAGAGCTCTGGAGACTGAGAGAGAGAGTGGAGAGCTCTGGAGACGGAGAGGCTGGCCGAGGTTCGGTGGACACTCGTGGCTGTGTGGCGCTGGGCTGCTGGAGGCTGCGGGAGCCTGCTTCGCGCGCTTCATGTGGACACGCGGAAGCACCGATGCCTGGAGGTACCGTAACCCCCACCAAATCTCTCTCTCGACAGGCGACCTGCACACACCGCTGCTCCTCGGGCTGGTCACGGTTCTGTCTCTTAACAGGCGACCGTACAGACCGCTGCTCCTCGGGCTGGTCACGGTTCTGTATCTTAACAGGCGACCGTACAGACCGCTGCTCCTCAGGCTGGTCACGGTTCTGTTGCTGCTTCAGAAAGATCCGATCGAGCCGGATAAAGTGAGACTTGCTTTCATGTCACCGGGCCCAGACACCGAAAAATTAAGAAAACATTGTGTGATGTTCGCTGTCTTTGATCCCCTGCTTTTACCTCCCACCTGTAGAAATGGGGAATTATTGGAGCGTGTACCTGGCAGCTATCCCAGGGTGCATCTTACTGTTTTCACAGGTGCTGCTGACGTTTCGCTGGCCTCTGTTAGTATCACACGCTGGCTTGTGCGTCTTTTTTTACGCAGGAGAAATAGCACGTCCTCCACAGACAGCGGCGTGAGCCGGCTTAGAACTCCGGGATTTAGCTGTTACCGTGGTGCGGCGGGTGCCACGGAGACGGTTCGACGGGCTAACCAAATCAGAAAAAGGAAGTGGCTTTTTAGCCTCCAAAAGCTGAAGTTTTCATGTGTGTTTTTTTTTTTTTTAAACCCACGCCCCCTCACCCCTCCACACAAAAAAAAATAAAGCAAATCCTTTAGACACAAGCCCCCGAGATGGATGTGAAAGTAGTTTAGCATGTGTGGGAAAGTGGCCCCGTTCCAGCGTCTGGAAGTGTTTATCCTGCGCGCCGCGGCCGGCCCGCTGCTGCTCCATGAATCTGGCAGAGAGCTCCGCTGATTGATTTCAGTTCTGCTTCGGAATTCCTGGCCTTGGGATGGAGGTGATTTGGTCCCCGAAGATTCCCGGGATGCTCTCTCACCCCTGCCTTTTTTTTGGGAGGGGGGGGAGGGGGGAGGGTTTAGCTTCAGGGGGTCAGGATGAAGCCCCCTTTTTCTTGGTATCCCAAAGGAGGGATGGGTGGGGTGGGTGGGTGGTTGATGGGGGGGGGGGGGGTGTTAGTGCCGGGGCTAAACTCTAAGGCTCCCACATGTGTCTCTACTGGGAGGCGGAGGGAAAGAGTTAACGGCCTCGCATGATTGGATGCTCAGTAATAGAGGCGTGGCTAAATCGGGAATGTGCATGCCGGCTGCTCCCATAAGACCTCACGCATGGGACCCGCATCACTCCCCAAAACCCATCCCCACCCCACCCCCCTCCCCCCCAGCCTCCTGCTAACCCTGCTCCCGGGTGGCCTCCCCAGATCCGGACAGTATGTGGCTGAAAAACGTGTTTTCCGGAAGCTTCCGGGAGCGCGGCGGCGGGGTTGGTTAGGCCGAGCCGAAGCTCTGAGGTCAGACGTGCCGGAGGAGTCGTGCCCCACCCCTGCTGTGCCCGGTCGGCTCGCTCGGCTAACTGCCGTAAATCTTCTCACGGAGTTATCTTTCCAGCGCTGAGGCTCAAACGCGAGGGACGCAGAGTTTGTTTTGAGGCGCTGCGTACGGGGACAGTGACAGTTATTTATCTGACGTGACACACGAGGGCCGTTTCGAAAAGCCACCAATAGGACTGGTGCGTTAGTAGCAGCCCGGAGTTTATGGTTCTGGACCTGGAGTGCCGTCTCCTTCTCAAAACAAGTGAAGTGATTTTCCATTGGCCGCGTTCTCCAAGTATTTATGACATCACAGTGTTCTTCCATTTCTCTGGGAGAAGAGAATGCCAGAACAGCATGCTGCTCAAGCTATCATACTGAGCTGTTTTCATGGAGTGCATTTTATGCATTAATTGCATTGGCCATTCTCACTGTAAGTCCGTTTAGGTTAGAAATGCCTTCATGTACTACAATGGATTTGCATTGTGGAATTTAGGCATAATCCATTGTTACTTTGTGTGTGTGTTGTGTGTGTGCGTGTACATGCATGCAAGTGTGTGTGTGTGTGTGTGTGTGTGTGTAGGTCTGTGTGTGTGTGTGTGCGTGAGTGTGTATGCTTGTATGTGTGTGTATGCATGTTTGTGTGTGTGTGTGTGTGTGTGTAGCTGTGTGAATGTGTGTGTTTGCGTGTATGTGTGTGCGTGTGTGTGCGTGTGTATGTCTGCGTGTGTGTGTGTATGTGTGTGTGTAGCTGTGTGAGTGTGCGCGTGTGTGTGTGCAAATAATGGGGGGTGTGGTGGGGGCAGTAATGCCAGCCCCCGTCGCTACAGGGTGCAGTGAGTGAGTCTGTGTGTGTGTGTGTGTGTGTATATGGGTGTGTGTGTGTGTGTGTCTGCGTGTGTGTGTGAATAAAGGGGGTGGGGGCAGTAATACCACCCCGGGGCTGCAGGGGGCAGTGTCTGAGCCTGTGGGTGGGAGCCGGCGGTTGTATGGCGGTAGGCGTCGCCCTCGGAGATGAAAGCCTCCCGCTCCCCGGGCGTCCCTCGGAGGTGAGCGAGCGTTGCCACAGCTGCGGCGGGCGCGTTTGAGGTCCGCGCGGGACGGCGGGACGGCGGCGGGATGGCGGGGAGAGAATAGGGCCCACTCCTGACCCAGCGGGGTCCGCCCTCACAGCGACAGCTTTCGGCTTAAGCCCTCTCCTTATTTACCCCCAGAGCCAATATGCCCTCGCTGCGCCGCCCCAGCCCACTTTGATGTCAGGAGCGGACTTCATTTTTATTTGGGGAAAGGGGGGGCGGGGGGCGGGGGGGGGGGGGCGGGGGGTGGGGGTTAAGCAAGCCACCCAATCGTCCGCCCTTCACAGACATCTCAGACAGGCAGCGTTCAGAACGGATGTGGCTAAAAATGGTCCGTGTAAAAATCAGTGCCCTTCTTTTCGCGGACTCCTTCACACTTTCCTTGTGGTAAATTCTCCTTGGCTAGTGTGCTTAGCTTTTCGCTGTTGTGTGTTTTGTCGCCCGATGAAGGGGCTTGTGCAAAATGAGCGGCGTTGAAAGGGTGAACGGGTTCGATTCCTCGAGATGCTACTGTCTGTACCGCGATCCCATCGTTATGTGTGACCCTCTGCGCTTTACCCCCTTATTTTGGATGAATATGAACGCAAGAAATGCACAAGGAGGGCAGACTGCCTATTGTTCTTTGAAAACATTGAGCTATGCTATTATAAGTGGAGAGGGATGAGGGGAGAGAGTAAGAGAGAATCAGAGTCAGAGAGAGAGAGAGAGAATAACTCAAAATAAGACAGAAAGAAAGGCTGTATAAGGCAAGTATATTCTTATAAAAGTGAAAGGGAGAGAGAGAGAGGTTGCTTTTTGACAGAGTGATATTTTAAGCAGACAGAGGAGAGAGGGCACGTGTTTGGCACAGCTGATGCAGGTGCACGCTCACAGGTCTAAAGAGAGCCAGTTCTTCCAGAGCCAGAGAGAGGAGCCCAACTAACCCTAACCCAACTCTGTTCCTCTTCCGTCCCTGGCGATGGCCCTTGTGGTCACCGGGGGGGGGGGGGGCGGTGGTCACCCCCAGGGAGACTAAAGAACCCCCCAGCTCGCACCGTGCGTCGGATGCCTGATGTTTCAGCTCTTTATTTTGGGAGACTGTGTGTTCCCGTGTCCTAGCAACGCTGCCCCAGCCGATGCCAGCTGCATTCTGGCGCGGACACCGTGTTACCCGTAGGTTTTTGGACCGGGTCCCTCGCGAAGTTTACCCCAGGCCAGCCCGAGGAGGATCGGGGGAAAGCGGGCACCGGATGTTTCCGCTGACCGACTCTCGTCCCGCCCTTTTCCTCCTCGGGTCGAAGCGTTTGGAGACGTTCGCGTCCGAGCCGTATCCATGGTTACGCGCGTCCGCGCCGTCGCCACGGAGTCCCTCCGGTGCGTTGCCGTGCGTGCGCCCGCGCGCCTACGCGCATTTCCCCGAAATCCGCGCACCTCCCGCCCTCCCGCTCCCTCCGGTGGCACGCAGCCTGTTGTCATGCATTGTGGGTAAGAATGCGGCCTGGCTGGGACCGGAGGACGTGTGTCGGCGGGATTAGCGAGCGGCACCTCTGGTTAGCTTGATTGCGGCGCATTGTCCCGTCGACGCCGCCCGCCGGGGGCCCGCGTTAATTAAAACCCCCGTCCCAAAAAAAGCAGGGGAGCGGCGCTGTTCCCACGGCACGGGGAGAAAGGCTCGGGGGCCACTCCCGTATTAATTAATGTTTGGCCCCGCCAGGAGCCTATCCCGTGCTTTTCATCGCGAGCGCCGCGAAAAACCCAAAAGCTTTTTAGTGCGCTGCCCCGACGCTGCCCGACCACTCACACCGCCGAGAGGTCCGACCGTCACCGAGCCTGTACTCATTTGGAAAGGTTTATGAACACCATTGTTTAGTTTTTTTTTTGTTTAAAAACTGGTTTTATTGCTTTTTTCCTGTTTATGGAGCACCTCTGAGAGGCGACGCACAGACCGGGGTGAGTGGAGAAGGGTTCGCCTGTTTCGGGGGTGAGACATCAGACGTGCGGTTTCCGCACAGGCCGGAGGGGGGGGGCGGGAACGTCACTGTCAGCCGCGCGCTCAGCTCTGGACGTCTGGTTTTGTTTTTTTTTTTGGTTTTTTTTACAGTCAGGTTGTCTTCACTGCGCTGCGGGGGGGGGGGGTTGAGCCCGCGGGGTGACGGATTTGTCTGTTCCGTTCGCGTCACGAGGAAGAAGGGGAGGAAGAAGAAGCCGTTTGCGGTAAAACATAACCCCCCCCCACCACCACCACCACTACCAGTGTTTGTGAGACAGTCAGTTGAAATGAGCCGCTGGGTCCCTGGTTCATTCCAGGTGTTTACGATGCGGCCATTTTAGGTGAAGACCGTGAAGAGTCTGTACCACTACTCAGAAATAACATTGGGGTGCGGGGGAGGGGGGGCAGGTTTCAGTTCTTTTTTCTCAGGTACACTGCAGTGTTGTCTCGGCTGATTCGTTCTCTGTGCTGTATGACGGACAGGGAGCAGGCACTGGTGGGGGTCGGGGGTGGCAGTTGGGGGGGGGGGGGGGGGGAAGGGGGTGTTCAGTTTCCGAGCCGTTTCCTGTAAATTGCGGGCGAATGGTCCGCGCATGTCGGAGTCCGGTAATTCTCTCTCTTCTTCTTCGTCTTGCTGTTATTTTACGGAAGGTCTGGCGCTTTTAGAGCAGATTTTGTTAAGTGGTTCATAAAGGCTCCTGACGTCAGTCTGCGTCGGGGCCCTGGTAACGCAACACCTCGGCATGCGCTCGGTCGGGCCGTGGAGACGCTTAACGCAGCGGCGGTGGGAAAAGAGCGTTAAGGAGTCACATCCCGTATCTGGAATAACACTCGCCAGCCAGGCTGGGGATTTTTGTGGCTGATTTTTACGACTGCCGTCGCGCGCGCTGGATCGAATTAGGAGTATACCGTAAATCGGAACGCTTTTCTTTTCTTTTTACCGTAACCTCGCTATATGGTTGCCACGAGCGCTCCTGGTGTGTCATCCTTTCGTTATTATTCGTCCCGGGGATTCATGAATTTGGCTTAGGTGGGGGGTGCGGGGGGGGAGCCCACGCTACAGTGACCCCTGAAGGTCGACCTTATTCCCTGCTCTTTCCTCCTGAAACACAAAGCTGGATGTTTTATAATGCAATTATTTCCACGTTGCTTTTGAAGATGGGAACAATATTTTTTTTGTTCACCGTCGAGCCAAACGTACCGATGTTTTAAGCTGCCGTAAGAATACGAAGGCAGTCAGGCAACAACGGTAATAAGCAGCAAAACAGGACAACATTCTTTTAAAAAAATGTCTGGAAGAGTCAGTTGGTGTCTGGGGTAATGATGCGTTTGTGGCTTTTCTTTCTCTTCCTTCTCAAATGAAAATCCCCAGAATGACTGATAACACAGACACTCTTCAGGTGTCTGCGCTTTGTTCTTGGGGGGCAGTTTCTGAATCTTACAGTCTTCTGTTATCTTGACGGCGGCCTCAGCTGTCATCACTGGTGACGACTGTCTCACACGCAGACATGCACACACACAGACACACATACACACACACACACGCACACACACACACACACACTCATCTCACTCTCACACACACACACACACCCCCACACACACACACATCTCACTCTCACACACACACACACACACGCTCACCACACTACACAGCATGCACGCCACACAACACACGCACACACGCACACCACACTCTCCACACACAGACACGCACACACACACACCTCACACCACACACACACACACGCGCACACACACACACACACACCACCACACACACACACACCACACCACTAGCACACACAGCACACACACACACACACACACACACAACACACGCACAAGCTAAAAGGCAAGGCTGACAGACCAGACACACACACGTCACACGCACACATTTCACCACACTCCCCGCACACGCACTCGCGCACCACACACATCGCCCCTAAACCACCACACACACACACACACACACACACACACCACACACACACACACCACACACACACACGACACACACACACACAGATGTAAGAAAGCAGAGCTCATCAGACTCAGGAGTCTGGATGACACAGTGTGCTTGATCTGCACTGTGTCCGTTCCTTACTGCTCTGCATGTTCCACTCTGTAGCTGCGTAGCTGCAACAACATCTGCCCCCCCTAAACTCACACACACACACACACACACACACACACACACTACCCCCAGACCCCCCTACCCTCAGCCTTCCTCTCCCCTGGCTCGTGTGTTACCCTGTTTCACGGAGTTATGAAACTCCTCTCGTTCCCGAAGTCAGCTCCCTGACAGAAATGACGTTAAGCCCAGTCTCAGGTCCCTGACTGCTCGTCAGACACAGCGAGGAGTAGTGAGGAGAATGTGGCGCTCTTCATTAAGGGGGGGGGGAGTTTAATCAGGTCTTACGAAAGAGGAGTGATGAGGAGATGAGCTTTCCCCCGTGCGGGAGGGACAGTACCCCCTGCTGTACTCTGCCAAAAAAAAAAGAGGAGAAAAGTGTGCAGGGAGGTGTGGTAGCTGGCTGGGGGTGTGGTTAGGGGGGGGCAGGGTAGGTCTGGCTGAGAGAGAGCGGTTGGGGGGAGAGGGAGGAGGGCGGATTTAGGGGGCTGAGATGGGGGTGGGTGAGTGGGTGGGTTGGTTGCGGGGGGGGGGGGGGTAGGGATGTGGTGGAGCAGGCGTCCGCTCCTCCTCGCAGTCGGCTGGAGCTCTCGGAGCTGCGGGGATCGAGATGCTCTGACGCTCGGAGAGATCGCGGTGCGGAGGTGTGCGTCAACATGAGCGCGCGATGAAGATCTCCAGTGAGTACGGCTTCTTTTTCCCACAGCGGAGGGGAAAGAAAGGAGTTAAACAGAGCATTTTTCTTTTTTTTAAACGTGTGATTCACATCTCTCTGCTTCTTTAATTGAAGGAAGATGTGTGAAAAATGCCCTGGCTTGGCTTAATGGCTGGATGACAGTGCTGTGTCTAATTTCTCAGGTAATTACAGTTTAAGTGTTTAAGTTTTTTGGATTACAGTGCCTGCTGAGTTAGTCCCGGTTGTTTTTGTTGTGCAGGACTTGTGTTTCAGTTGACGCAGGTTCACGCACTCTATTAATCTACCAGCTGCCAAAATAGAATTACTCTCGCTACTGCGATCTTGAATGCAATTTGAATAGTTTGTCGGTTCAAACCCAGCTTTATCTTCTGTTTCACTTTCAAGGAGAAGGGTTCTCAGTCTTAAGACTGCTTTGTTGTGAGAAACCTTACGTGTTGTTTCTCTTCGTTCTGAATGGTAAAGTGATCGGTTTCGCCAGGTGTGGATCCATGCGCTTCCAGCACAGATGTATGAGCTGTATGATGTGTGAGGACCCTTCTGTGTGCCTGTCAGTGCGCGTGAAGCGCATTTCTTGGCGCCGCTTCAGATCCCGCTAAGAGAGAGTAAGGAGGAACGTGCCAGCCCGGACGTGCCGTCGATCCACCCCCCCCCCCGGCGCGAAACCGTGAGCGAGTGCCGGAATGCGAGCGGGGCACGGCCGCGCCTGGCGGCGTCTCGAACCGGGGACCGCGCGTGCCCCCCGGCCCGCCTTCACCTTCGCCCGGAATGTTCTTCCCGTTGCGTAACGAAAGCCTGCTGTACGCATTACATAAGGAGGAGCCCCCCCCACCGCCGCTCTCCCCACCCTCCCTCCCCCGCTGCCAGTGTTTGGCTCACGCGCGCGTTTGGAACACGCCGTCGCCGGTGTTCCGGGCCCATTGTGATGCGTTCGCGCCGTGTTTCCCTCCTCCTTTTGTGGAGGTGCAACCTTACACTGTACACAGTTTGAGGGTTTATTCCGGGGCGCTCGACGCCGCCCCCCCCCCCCCCGCCGCTGGCAGGGCGCCAGGCCCCCTAGCCTTTCATCCCCGAGGTTCCCAAGGAGGGAGAGAGAAGCGTAGCGTAGCGTAGCGTACACGGAGCTCGCGTGTAGTGTTACAGACTGTGGAACGCGGTGGGATTCCCAGCTCAGGTGTCGCTGCTGCTCACGCAGGCCTGCCTGCTGCTCCCTCAGGCTGGCGGGAGACCGCCGGGGCGCCTGCTGAGCGCTCGAACGGAACAGTACCACCCCGGCCGTTCCCCTGGAAGCTTTGGGACCCGTCCGGAAAGGACCTTCTCCTTACCTGCCGGTGACCCGTGTGAAACCGTCTGCTGAAACTGTCTGCTGTGCCGCCTTCTTCTACATCTAGAGGTTTCTTATTTTTCACATGTAGACTCAGCTCATGTAGGGCTTGGGGGGGGGGGGGGGCGTGGTGGGGATGTTTTGATTTTGTTTTTGTTTTGGAAGGCGAACTTCAGTGAAAGTTGTTACCTGAGGAAACTCGGTCTTGCTAATTGTTGATTCAGCTGGTGGGCACAGAGGCCAGGGTTACAGTCCTTATCGAACCCGTGTTGTGCAGTTGTTCCCGTGACCTTGAGATGCACTTTTGTACGTCACTTTGGATAAAAGCGTCTGCTAAATAAATGTAATGTAATGTAATGATTCACAGGGCTGGCGTGTGAGTGGTGTCATACAACAGGGGTGGAGGGCAGGTCGAATTACTGTGAAAGGTTACGGCTGTCATCGTTACGCTGATGTATGACGATCCAGGTGGGACGTCCCAATACGTGCCCGAGCGTGGGACGAACACAAAGCCTGCCCCGGTGCATGATGGGAGGCCTGGTCCGGCTCCCGTCCGTTATGAAGAAGCGGCGGAAGCTTTGTTTTGGACACTGCCGTGGGGCTTGGGGGTGGAGACTGAACCCTTTTGTTCCCCGCCGGTCCGAGATATTTAAACTTGAGCCCCCCCGCCTCCCTCCCTCCCAGGATCGCACGCACTCCAGGTGTGAGGGAGAGGACCGCGAGCAAACGTCCCGGCTACAGCGTACCCTTGGCGCTTTTTTGGGGATCTTCACGAAGGTCTAAACACGAAAAATGAAACAGGCGTAATAATCCTGTGAGTGTGTGCTGCTGTGTCCCTCCTTCCCTTCCGTGGGCTCAGGTGAGGATCATTTCCACTTTTTCACAAAGGAGTGAATCACACTTCTGAACTGAATATAACTAGAAATGCGTGGCGGTACATTTGGAATTGTGACAAAATATTCTTTTTTTTACACATTTATCCATGTATGCATATAATAACTACCAATGATTAATGATTATTGGTAGAAATGGAATGATGCGATATTTGTGGATACAGTCAGAAATAATTGATATATGTATGATCAGTAATTGATACTAAACTATTTGATTTAATCAGTGGAAAACTGTATTTCTTGCAGCTTATTGCTGCTCGAAAACATCTGATTATAAACTGAATGAAGAATACTTACGTTCTCGGAAATGAGTTCCTGAAGAACACTTACTGTATAACACAGGTGCTGCCTTTCTGCATTTCGCTCGCTACAGGAAGTCGATTTTCTCTTTTCAGCCGGTGTCAAAGTTCATTGACACGATGACGCAGATGTACCTTTCCTTAGAGCGAGTGTGCTCTCATATTTGTGTTGTCATTGTTCTAGGTGATTGGTTTGCCTGTCTCCCGCCTACCAGAGGCCAGTGTTTTTCCACTGAAGGAGCCCATGTCCTCCTGGCTGGAGCTCCTCTGGCGCTGTG
>NC_057944.1:34338710-34446210 GCF_018555375.3 Anguilla rostrata | reverse complement strand
GTCAGGTTGTAAATCGATGCCAGAGAGTCGCTGGCGCTCGAGCCTCGGGGAGATGAAACGCGTCTTCTTCACTCAAAACGACAGGAAGCGGAGATCGCATCCGACTAACGGACCATTTCTCGCTCGGCAGTCCTCGCCCCGGAGTTAATTACTGGGAGGCTTGAAAGCTAATCTGCTTACGTGATTGTGTTAGCGGAACGTCTGAAAAAAACAGTTCAGGCCGTCGTTAAAAAAAAAAATGGTTTGGTATTTGCTTAGCATACGTTTTGATTACTTTCTGGTGGAAAATCGGAGCATTTCTGTTGATTGAACAGATATTGCATGATCAAATAAGGTTAAGAAATTGAAATGTAGTGCATTCTTTGCGCCTCTATTCGGATTTAAATTTCCCTCTTTTCGCCTTTTGGCAAGCCGACGAATCTGTGTCCACAATTTGAATTGAAACAGCACTTCAGTCTCTACGGTTTCCCCGGAGACGGTGGGGGTAGGGGGTAGGGGGAAGGGGTTCTTTACACAACTTAAGTTACTGTGACTCTAAACAACTCTTAACCAACTCATCTAAATTCCGAACTACGTCTGAAACAAAAACAGAAAAAGAGATGGCGGCAGCGCCGTGGAAACCGGCGAGTTCCCGCCTCCCTCAGACTTTGTCCTCAGCTCTCCTTGGGTCCCCCGAATGAAAAGGGGGGTTCTTGTAAACAGTCACCCCTCTCACTCTTTCTGGGGGGGGGGGGGGGGGGTGAAGTGGGGCTCCACCCCCCAGTTGGGGGTGATTGATACAGTAATGTCACTGGCACTCCCTCTTTCTCCGATCCCTGACCTGTCGTTTCTGTGCAGTGTCCTGATATGCAGAGGTCTCTCTGGTGAGTTTTGGGGTGCGAGGGGGGGGGTTGTGGGAGCGGGTGGGCAGAGAGTCAGTAAGCAGGGACACACAGTGCCCCCCCCCCCATTTCCCTGCCATCCCTCCAAAAAAGCACTGTTAACTCAGTGAGTCATGGGAACGCATAGAATACTCTCCAAAATGGGGAGGCGGGGTTGCAGCACTGGAGGGGGCAGCTGTACTGTATTTATATTACTGTATTACAGCAGACGTTTTCAGCGTCCAGACAGACACATTAACCACCTGGAACTAGTGACAGGAGACAAGAAGGAGTGATTATCACACCACTAACAGCCCTGCCATCTGTTTGTGTTATTACAGAGGAATGTATATCTATCCTTCCCTTTCCTGCTCCTCTTCTTTTACACACACCCCTTTTTGGCCGGTTTTTGGGCTCATCCAGTGTACCGGCCCCTAATCCCATTAGCATTGATATTGAGAGGAACATCTTAAATCACCCCCCAGTTAATTGGAGAGGTATTTCCGGAAAAGGGTCAGAGAAGTCTGCCAGTGTCGTTATGCACGGAAAACACAGAGCGGGGAAGGGGTAGGACTTCTCATCCCTCCGTTTATTTTCGGCGTTCATGTTTGTGTGTTTAAATGGATCTAAAAAAACTGCCCAGGGAGATTTAAAACACGCAAGTAAGAACAAAAAAAAAAAAAAAAAGAAACGACCCTCTCTCCTCTTCTGGAGTGTAGACTGGGCTGACTAGAATGCTAAGTGCCTTTAGTAAAGGCATCAAAGAGGAGGAGGAGGAGGAGGAGGAGGAGGAGGAGGATCGCCGGTCATCCTGTTTTCCTTTCTGGTTCTCGGAAAAACACGATGTCACTTTGTGAACCCTGGGAGCCGAGGATACCGCGTTAGCCAATGAGAACAGGCGTCACTCACAGACTTCCCTAGCCTCCCGCTAGTCAGCTGCTCACGGCCAATTAAAGGACAGAGAGAGAGAGAGAGAGAGAGATAGATTCCGGAACCTCCCGCCAGTTAACAGGCTTAATTAGTTTTAGGCTTTGCAGCGGAACAGCGGTTAGCGTACATTAGCCTGGGACCGTCCCTCCGGCCTGTGATCGCAAGGGGGATGCGTGTGCTTTCGGGGGGGGAGGGGGGGTTTGGCCTCCCCGCCAGCCTCCCCACTGTTACCGTGAGAGAGGAGGGCAGAGGATGAGAAGCTGTGGCTGAACATCGGCTGGCGAGAAGCTCAGCCTGTGGACTGTCTTCTGTTTTCCAGGCGGCTCAACACCTTGAACAAGTGCGCCTCTATGAAACTTGACCTGAATCTTCCGAAAAAGAAGGTGAGTGTACTATGGGACAGGTCATCCTTTCTTGCTCTTTTCAAATTAATTACATGATGTGGTGATGTATCATATGTCATAGTTATGGTTTTATGGTGTTGTAGTGTATTTTCTGGAAGATCATTGTACTGCCGATGGATTAATAGGATAGGATATAGATAAAATAATACGGGTTTTACAATTCAAATTCTTTAGGAATGCAACTTTCATCAGTTAAATTTAGTTCATGGAACTGCTGAGGCCTTTCATAACTGGGTTTTTTCTGGTGAAGGGGAAGGACCTTAAATGCTTTCAGTCCTGTAGCTATTTTGGGTCGGGTTGAAGGAACTTTTTAATTCAGGTTGAACAAACATTTCTTGAGGACCGTGGTCCTGAAACTTCCCTGTCGTTCCATTCACAGCGTCTATTGTGACGCTCCTAACACAGGAAGTGAAGTAGTGGAATTTCATTCAATGGGTGCACCCTGCTTTCATTTACACCCAAAGACTTGTTTGTGTAACTTTGAACAGCATTTAAATGTCCCTGTCCTCCTTAGAAGTTCACGTATCAGGTTTGTTATGTGTTTGTCGTTATGTTCCAGAGCGCTGATCAGTTTGGCAACCCTTCCTCTGTTCTGGGTAAAAATAGAAGTGCCTCTTTTATCCCTATAGCCCAGTTTTGAGGACATATGAGAATCTGCAATTGTTATGTCTCTTTTTTTCCCACCTTAATGGAATGTTGCCTGTGGGCATTTTCCGTGCCGGGCTTTTGTGTGACGATTTTTGCGTGTTTTGGTTCATGGGTACGCAGAACGGAATTCGATATGTTCTTATGTAATATCAGCTTTGTTACGGGATCGCTTTAAATGGTACACAGGATTGAAAGGAGTAAAGCTCACTGTTTACAAATTCTAAGTGACCTTCTATACCCTCTAGTTATGTCCAGTCATTGCATTTGGTAAGATGCCCTTAAACAAGCTGGGCTGGTGGAATTCTGCCAGTAATTGCATGTTTGTTCATTATTGTTGCAGTTATCTACGGTGTATAGATATTCTACTTTGAGTGTTGCATTGAAATCTATGTAAATGTGCAAATGTGGCAGAATGTAGTGCATCTTTAGATAGCCGACTGGCACGTGATATAACTGTGCGCTGTGCGTATTTAGATAACGGATGGTGTGTGATATAACCGCGCCCTTCTGTCGTCCGAGCAGAGCGAAGATTCAGATGAGGAAGACCTGCTCGCCATCAGCGACAAATGGACCTTTGAGTGGAGCAGCCGGCGCTGGTCCAGGCTGCAGGACATCGACTGCTTCCTGGGTCAGGTGGAGGGCCAGGGCCCGGCGGGCGGGGTCGCCCTGCGGAACACGCCCAGCAGCGAGAGCGTGCTGACGGACCTGAGCGAGCCGGAGGTCTCCTCGCTGCACAGCGAGAGCAGCAGCGGCGGGGGCCGGTCCGACTGGGCCGCCATGCCGGACTCCACCCCCCTCGCCCCGCCGCCGTCGCCGCCGCAGTACGGCTCGCTGCCCGCCAAGAACGGGCGGCACGGGCGCACGCGCGCCAAGGACTTCCTGCGGCGCATGGAGGCGCTGCGTTCGCGGGTCCCGGCCGGGGCGGGTGGGGGGCGGCGCTCGCTGGTCATCAGCGGGCCCGTCCTGCAGCAGGAGCCCCCCCCCGCGCTCCGGACGCTGCGCTGCGTGGACATCGTCAACGGCGGGCCGGCGGGGACGGACTCCGCCCCCGACGACGGAGGCCCCGCCTCCCGGTCCGGCAGCGACGGGGGCAGCGAGGGGAGCGCGCCCGGCCCGAAGGACCGGCGGGCGCTGCGGGCGCTGCACAAACGCAGCGGCATGTACCTGGAGGACCTGGACGTGTTCGGCGAGGGAGGGGGCGGGGACGGGGGCGGGGTCGGGGGCGGGGACGGGGACATCTTCGCCCAGGGCAGGAACGTGGCCGAGCACAACCGCAGGAATGAGTTCCGCTCGTACGAGGACCTGGTGGTGCACGTGCCCAAGGACCACAAGCCCGGAACCTTCCCCAAGGCCCTGTCCATCGAGAGCCTGTCGCCCACCAACGGCGCCTCCGTCAACTGGCACACGGGCAGCGTGTGCCTGGACTCCCGACGCCCGCCCAGCCTCCGCGAGCCGCGCCCCCCCCCCGCCCAGTGCTGCCCGCGGGGCAGCCGCATCAGCGTCTACGACAACGTGCCCGGCTCGCACCTCTACGCCAGCACGGGCGACCTCATGGACCTGGAGAAGGAGGACCTCTTCCCCCACCTGGACGACATCCTGCAGCACGTCAACGGGCTGCAGCAGATCGTGGACCACTGGTCCAAAAACGTGCTGCCGGAGGGCGAGGGGGAGGGGGAGGGGGACGGTGAGGGGGATGGCGAGGGGGACGGCGAGGGCGAGGGGGAGGGGCTCACCTTGCAGTCCTCCAGTCAGATCACGCTGGACTTCGAGGGGAACTCGGTGCTGGAGGGACAGACCACGCCCAGCGACGGGGACCGGGACGGGGTGTCCCTAAACGAGACGGACTCCAGCGGGATGAGGGACAGGAGGGACTCGGGCGTCGGAGCCTCCCTCACGCGGCCAAACCGGTGAGGTCACAGATCGCGCTCGTCATGTTTAACCCCTCAGGAAAGCAGTAACGTCAGACCTATTACGGTCCACCACCTGGACACAGTCATCAGCTCTTCTGTCTTATTGTTTTGACACCCGATTAGATGCATGATTTAGAACATGATTTAGCTCTGTGTTCCCCATAGCAGCTTGGTGAGTTGAGTTAAAAAGCTAAAGATCTATTTGTAGTTCAGAGTTAAGGAGAAACGTTGACTGACTCCTGGTATCACTGCCACAGCTCGCTGTGTGGTTGTAAATCAGTTGTTTCTCGCCGCTGAAGAGTTGCTGTTTTCGGTATCTCTGTCCACAGGCTACGGTGGCCCAGCTTCCAGATGTCCAATCGCCTCAGCCACTCAGTGGTCTCCCTGCAGATCACCAACCAATCAGCCGGCCAGCTCAGCCTGCTGCAGAAGTTCTCTCTGCTCCGCCTCACCGCCATCATGGAGAAGTACTCCATGTCCAACAAGCACGGCTGGACCTGGTGAGTCTGTCCAGGGGTGTGATCAGGGGTTGGGCCAGGGGGCGTGGGAGGGGTAGGGGACCTGGGGGAGGGGGGCTGGTGGAAGGCGAAGTGAGATTGTTGATGAAACACCAGCAAGTTTTTATTGTGCACATAAACACTATGTGATCATTTCTTCCCCCAAACGAAGAACAAAGTGACACCTCGTTAGGATTCCTGTGGCCAGCTTTGCAAGTCTGTGGAATTCACTTGTGTTTTTTTTTTTTACACTGTTCTTTTTTCTGAAAGGTAGTTTCCCAGTTAAGCCATAATGCTTGTGTGTGTGTTTATGGGTGTTTGGCTGTGTATGTGTCTGTGTGTGTGTGCGAGGTTGCCTGTAGAGCGGTAGGTAAGCCCAGATCTCTGCAGTATGTCTCCATTGTTTGGCTGTTCTGTTTCTGGGCCTGTTCTCTGTCCTCACTCTGGAGCTGTTAGCTGTTCGCTTCAGTGCCACCGCAGTTATCTGGAAGGTGCTGTGGTGTTCAGGACAGGCATGCTATCCCATGGAGGGGTGTGGTGGTGGGGGGGGGGGGTTAGCAGAAGCCCCTGTATGGAAGCAGAGTTCTCGCAGGCCAGCGGAGGGAATCTGTCACTCTCTTCATTTCGGAGAAAGGGGGGGGGGGGGATTGAGGAGACAGGGGAGGTGTGCTTGTCGTTGCGGGGTCCTGGCAGGGGGGGATTGAGCCTGTGGGCGGCTGTCTTTCAGGTCCGTGCCAAAGTTCATGAAGAGGATGAAGGTGCCGGACTACAAGGACAAGAACGTTTTCGGGGTGCCCCTCATCGTGCACGTCCAGCGCTCGGGCCAGCCCCTCCCCCTCAGCCTGCAGCAGGCCCTGCGGTACCTCCGCAGCCAGTGTCTGGACCAGGTGTGTGTGCGTGTGTGTGTGTGTGTGCGTGCGTGTGTGTGTGTGTGTATGTGTGTGTGTGTCTGCGTGTGTGTGTGTGTGTGTGTGTGTGTGCAAGAGTACGGGGGTGTGTGTGTGTGTGTGTGTGTGTGCGAGAGTATGGGTGTGTGTGTGTGTGTGTGTGTGTGTTTGTGTGCATAAGCTTGTATGCGCGTGTGTGTCTACGTGTGTGTGTGAGTATGTGTGTGTGTGACTTGCTCAAGAGAGCCCGAACTTTATCAGGTTAGATAAAGTTTTAAATAAAAAATAAAACTGACTTTGAGGACGGTAAATTCACAAGCGCTTCCTCCTCGGGCTGACAGGTGGGGCTGTTCCGGAAGTCGGGGGTGAAGTCCCGGATCCAGGCGCTGCGGCAGATGAACGAGAGCTCGCCGGACAACGTGGCCTACGAGGACCAGTCTGCGTACGACGTGGCCGACATGGTGAAGCAGTTCTTCAGAGACCTGCCCGAGCCGCTGCTCACCAGCAAGCTGGGGGAGACCTTCCTGCACATCTACCAATGTAAGAGCTTCTACACACACACTACATCTACCAATGTAAGAGCTTCTACACACACAGTAAACTACCATGAAGCTCTACACACATACTACATCTACCAATGTAAGCTTCTACACAGCAACATACCTACATTACCAGTAAGAGCTTCTACACACATACATACATTACCAATGTAAGAGCTTCTACACACATACACTACATCTACCAATGTAGAGCATCTACACACTACACTACATCTAATGTAAGACTTTACACACCACAGTACACTACATGTAGAGCATCTACACATACACTACTCACCAATGTAAGAGCTTCTACACATGCACACATACACTACATCTACCAATGTAAGAGCTACTACACACATACATACATCTACCAATGTAGAGCTTCTGCACAAGTCCAGCATCTACCAATGTAAAGCTTCTACACTCATACACTACATCTACCAATGTAAGAGCTCACATCATACACTACATCTACCATGTAGAGCTTCTACACTCATACACTAATCTACCCAAAGTAAGAGCTTCTACACACATACACTACATCTACCAATGTAAGAGCATCTCAACATCACTACATCTACCATGAGAGTTCCACACATACACACTTACCAATGTAAGAGCTTCTACACACATACACTACATCTACCAATGTAAGAGCATCTACACACATACACTACATCTACCAATGTAAGAGCTTCTACACACATACACTACATCTACCAATGTAAGAGCTTCTACACACATACACTACATCTACCAATGTAAGAGCTTCTACACACATACACTACATCTACCAATGTAAGAGCTTCTACACACATACACTACATCTACCAATGTAAGCTCTACTCTCACTACACTACCAGTAAGCTCTACACACTACACTACATCTACCAATGTAGAGCTTCTACACTCATACTACTCTACTAATGTAAGAGCTTCTACAAGCACACTACACTACATCTACAGTAGACTCTACACACATACCTACATCTACCAATGTAGAGCTTACTTACACTACATCTACTATGTAGAGCTTCTACAATGCACCATACACACATCTACCAGTAAGCATTCATCACTCAACATCACCATGTAGGCTCTACACACATACACTACATCTACCAATGTAAGAGCTTCTACAGATGCACACATACACTACATCTACCAATGAAGGGGCTTCACCACATGTACATAAACACACACACATTCACACTCACATATATGCATACACACACATACACCCAAGCTCACTCACACTAGTACTCTTACACACACACACACACACACACACTTACACATGCAGATGTGATCAAACACACACACACACACACACTACGTGCTAGGTGGTATAATGTTGTTCTATATGTAAGCAGGTGCTCATATATACATCAGCTGGGCGTCATTCCACCACGCTTATGCACTCAGCGCTCGGTGCTTTGCTCTGAAGGTGCTTTGCTCTACTGTATGCGCCGTTTCTGAATGGTGTTTATCCCCGCTTCTCCCTCACGTCAGCACCAGTGGGACGATTAGCCGAGCTGCGCGCTAACTCTCTGCACGTTGAAAGAATGTACAGAATGCAGCCGCTAATGCACTTTGATCAGGTTACGGGTCAGTACCAGGCACTCCCATTACAGCACACATTAAGGAGGTCCTAACTGCTCTCCACACCTCTTTTCATCCGTCTCTCCCTTTCTTTCTCTCTCCCTGTGTCCGTTTCCCCTGCTTTCTTCATCCCTCCCTCCCCATCTATCTTTTTTCCCCTCCATTCATGGTCTGGTTCAACCTTTTCCCTTCACTGTCCTCCCTCCCTCTCACCTCTCAACCTTTCTCTCACCTCCTTCTCCTCCTCTCCATCTTCTTTCTCTCCCCCTCCCTCTCTCTCTCCCTCTCTCTCAGACGTTCCTAAGGACCAGAGGCTGCAGGCGGTGCAGGCTGCCATCATGCTGATGTCCGACGAGAACAGGGAGGTGCTGCAGACCCTGCTCTGCTTCCTGAGCGATGTCACCTCCTCCGTGGAGGAGAACCAGATGACGCCCATGAACATCGCCGTGTGCCTGGCGCCCTCGCTCTTCCACCTCAACATCCTGAAGAAGGACAACCTGTCGCCACGGTAACCCGCACCGCGCTGCAACTCTCCCCCCTGCACGTTTATCTACGGAGACAGGACGTCTGTGCTCATTTGCATAATTTATGCGCAGGCTCTGGCGTCTCATTGGTCCAGGTCACAGATAACCCAGCCCAGCAATGGGGGGGGGGGGATCAGGCAGCACAGCGGGAACATAAGGGATGTTAATGAAGCCGCGCGTGTCATAAACGCGCACGTCAGGCCGCGTGATGGCGGCTCGATGAAAGCGAGCTTCCGGATCGTCCTGCCGGCGAGCGTGCCGTCCCCGAATATACGAGCGCCGGGGCCCGGCGAGGCCCCCTCACGGGGTCTTGGGTTTTTAACGACGCCCTTCACAGACGCGCGCTTTAATGGGGGCCCTGCTGTGTACAAACAAACTCCTCTCTGTCATTAAACAGCCAATGAGGTCGCCTCTGCTTTTTTTTGGGGGGGACAGGGGTGGTGCAGAATCAAAGGGTTGTGTGCTGTCCTGAGGAGCGACAGGAGACAGGTTTATTAGGGCTGGATGTGCCTCTTTGCTGGGGGGGGGGGGGGGAGAGTGTAGTGTGGATAGGCTCATTAACCCCCCCCCCCCCCCCTCCCCCCCCACAGGGCCATGCAAAAGAAGTACGCCACGGGCCGGCCTGATCAAAAAGACCTGAATGAGAACCTGGCAGCGACACAGGGGCTGGCCCACATGATCAGCGAATGCAACCGGCTCTTTGAGGTAAGGGGGGGGGAGAGAGGGAGGGGGGGGGAGAGGGGGGGGGGCGGGTGGGCAAAGAGAGAGGGGGGAGAGAAGAGAGAGAGAGAGACAGAGAGATACATAGAGAGGGAGAGACAGAGAGATAGATAGGGAAGAGAGAGAGAGAGAGAGAGAGAGAGGGAGAGAGAGATAGAGAGGGAGAGAGAGAGAGATAGATAGGGAAAGAGAGAGAGAGAGAGAGAGGGAGAGAGAGAGAGGGGGAGAGAGGGAGAGAGAGAGACCATCTCCTTCATTTGTTATTAGTTTGTTTGTTGTTGTTAGTGCCTTTATTAGTGTTTGTCATTCAACTTGTAGGGTGCAGTAGGTCTTTTTAATTACATTTTTTACAAATGATATTTTATTAAATGATATTGATTTATTTAATTTATCCCACTGTGTTAATTATACGTCTTGCATGTCACAGTTAATTGCGTCATTGTGAACTGCTTTGGCAATGCTGTTTATATACAGTCATTGAACTGAAAATAGAGAGGGAGAGAAAGAGAGAGAGAGATGGGAAACGGATAAAGAGAGATGGTGGAAAAAAGAGCAAGAGAGAGATAGACATGGCAGGAAACAGAGAAGCATAGATAAATCACGAGAGGGGGCAGAGGGAGAGATAGTGAGAGGAAGGAGGTAGAGAGAAAGGGGGAGGGGGAGAGAGAGCTTGAGAGGACAGAATACATTTCAGTGAGAGAATAAACTATATAAAAGAAGAAGAATAAGGGAGTAGAGAAAGAGGTAGAACAGGAGATTAAAAAAGAAAGAACTACTAAATGTACTTTTAAGGCCCAAAAAAACAAATTTATAATCTGGAAAAATTGCAGTGGAAATTGAAAGTCTATTAGATGCATAACATTACATTTATTTAGCAGACGCTTTTATCCAAAGCGACGTACAAAAGTGTAGCTATACACACTCAGAAAGAATACATAGTAACATCTTCAATAACAAAAAAGAAAAAACTTCAGGGAACAAATTGTTAGAGAGAAAAGGGGCATTATTTCTTCATGAATCAGCCACTAGTGAAGATCCCAAACTCTGTTCCACAATGGTCTTTTGTAAAGTGATCCTCCAGCAAATCCCACGGCTTGGATGTTTTTTTTTTAACAGGCCCTCGAAGGCACTATGATATCTCATCTTAGTGCTAATTGTGAAAAAGGCCTGTTCTGGAGCAGGCTGGTTCTCCCCCAGCTCTCTGTTCAAGTGCGCTGAGAGAAAGCAGGTCCTTCATCCCCCACTTCCCTCCAGCTGCAGTCTGGTGTGTGTGTGGGGGGGGGGGGGCGACCAGCATTTCACCTCCTGGCAGCTCACTGTCCAACTCTCTCTCTTTCTCTCTCCACCCCACATGCTCTTGTAAGTTGGGCTGGGCTTAAAACCTGTTACAGAGGTTTATGGGTGACTTGCTCAATGTGCAGAAGTCCAGAGGAAAAGAAATCTGCTCTTCCAGTTAAACTGAGTATAAACCAATGAATAAAATCGCATTCAGAAAAAATGTTAAAAGGTTACAGTACTTAAAGCTTGAGTATCCATGTAGAAGAGAAGAGAGAAACAAAGAGATGACAGAATAGAAGAGCAAGGCAGCACTATGGAGAAGGAGAGATTAATAATGTCTTTGCCACCATTTCTATGATTACAGTATGATCTCTTCCTCTTCTCTCTGTGTCTATGTGCGTGTGTGTGTGTGCCCGTGTGTGTGTGTGTGTGCACGCGTGCATGTGTGTGTGTGTGTGCGTGCGTTGTGTGCATGTGTGTATCTGTGCTTGTGCGTGTGTGTGTTTGTGCTCGGCACGTGTGTATGTATGTGTGTACGTGTGTGTATGTCCACGCATGTGCGTTTGTGTGTGTGTGTGTGTGCGTGTGTGCGTGTGCACGCGTGCGTGTGCGAACCCCAGATCCCTCACGAGATGGTGACGCAGTCGCGGAACTCGTACGTGGACGCGGACCTGCACCCGCCCACGCTGGAGGAGCTGTGCAAGCAGCTGGAGGAGGACGACGGGTCCTACCTCACCCACACGGACGGGCTGGTCCAGGGCCTGCTGAAGGAGGCCAGGGACAGGTCCAAGGGCTGGGTGTCCCGCCCCAGCACCGACAGCACCGAGCTGTCCTACAAGAAGGTATGGGGTGGACACACACAGGCACACGCATGTACTGACACACACACACACACACAGGCACACGCATGTACTGACACACACACACACACACACACACACACGTGTACACGCATGTACTGACACACACACACACACACACACACGTGTACACGCACATACAGACACACACACACACACACATAAATGCACACACACACACACACACACGCACGCGTGCATGCTCACACGCTCACAGACACACTCATGCACAGAGCTGTTTGAGCCAGTAGCAGTGAGCTGGGTCACTTCCCATTCAGAGTCTTTCAGCACTTGAGCCATTATCTCACCACAGTGCAGTACTACCGTAACGATGAGACCTCGCATCCCCTAACACCGTCCGTCCGTCCATCTGGGCCCCGCCCCCCCCCCCCCCCCCAGGTGGGTGACGGGAACCCCCTGCGGCGCTGGCGGGTTTCGGTGGAGGTGGAGGCCCCGCCCTCGGTGGTGCTGAACCGCGTGCTGCGAGAGCGCCACCTGTGGGACGTGGACCTGCTGCAGTGGAAGGTTCTGGAAACGCTGGACAAGCAGACGGAGGTGTACCAGTACGTCCTCAACCGCATGCCCCCCCACCCCAGCCGCGACTTTGTGGTGCTCAGGTGAGTCCCCGAGCCGACAAGTGCAGTGATTCAAAAATAATAATCATAATTATAATAATAATAATAATCGTCATCATCATCAGCAGCAGCAGCATCATCATCATTGTTTTATTTCTATGGCACCTTTCTAGTTTCCAAGCACACTTTATGCTTTATACAATCATAACAATAGAGGATAAATGAACATTGAAAAATGCGTTTGAGTGCAAGCCGGGATACGTGGGTAATCCTGCAGGAGTGCAGGATCAGGGAAAGCGTAGACATCAGCAGGCATGCGCAACTCAGACCAGAATACAGATGCAGCGCTAACATTGCACAAGCAGCTTATTCTGACTTAGCGTTCAGGAAGCGTATTAGCAATACAATCCAAGATCTGCAATGTGATCTCCATCCACAATGAGAGTTAATTTAATGCGTCTCAGCCTCTGGAAACCATCTTGAAAGAGCTGCGGATGTGCTTAGCATCCAGTACACTTTGAATGATGAGTTTACGTCAGTCAAAGCTGGAGCTGTTTGTGTTCAGAGCATCTATAGAATAATAACCACTCGGGCGATGCACGGCGGCCATTTTGTGCCAGAATCCTCACCGCGCATTAACTTGGGTGGGGAGGCGGGAAGTCACTGAGCCGGTTAAACTGGGGGGGTGATTAGTTGACCAGGTTGAGGAAATTGACCCAGGTGTGGTGCGTGCGGTCAGCGCGAGGGCTGAGAACTCACCTGGACTCACCTGGACTCACCTGGACTCACCTGAACTCACCTGGACTCACCTGAACTCACCTGACCCCTCAGATCGTGGCGGACGGACCTGCCCAAGGGCACGTGCGCGCTGGTGTCCGTCTCGGTGGACCACGAGGAGTCCCCGCCCCTGGGCGGGGTCCGGGCGGTGGTGCTGGAGTCCCAGTACCTCCTGGAGCCGTGCGGCTCGGGGAAGTCTCGGCTCACACACATCTGCAGGGTGGACCTCAAGTGAGTGGGCCTGGTTTAACGTGCGTGTGGGTGGGTGTGTGTGTGCGTGCGTGTGTGTGTGTGAATGTGTACAGGGCTAACGTGTGTGTGTGTGCCTGTGTGTGCCTGTGTGTGTGTGTGTGTGTGTGTGTGTGTGTGTGTGTGTAAAATGTGTGTATGTGTACAGGATTAACGTGTGTGTGTGTGTGTGTGTGTAAAATGTGTGTATGTGTACAGGATTAACGTGTGTGTGTGTGTGTGTGTGTGTGTGTGTGTGTAAAATGTGTGTATGTGTACAGGGTTAATGTGTGTGTGGGTGTGTGTGTGTGTGTGTAGGTGTGTGTGTGTGTACAGGGTTAACGTGAGTGTGTGTGTGTGTGTGTGTGTGTAAAATGTGTGTATGTCTACAGGGTTAATGCGTGTGGGTGTGTGTGTGTGTGTGTGTGTAACTTGTGTGTATGTGTACAGGGTTATCGTGTGTGTGTGTGTGTGTGTGTAAAATGTGTGTATGTGTACAGGGTTAACGTGTGTGTGTGTGTGTGTGTAAAATGTGTGTATGTGTACAGGGTTAACGTGTGTGTGTGTGTGTGTGTGTAAAATGTGTGTATGTGTACAGGGTTAATGCGTGTGTGTGTGTAGGTGTGTGTGTGTGTGTGTGTAAAATGTGTGTGTGTGTACAGGGTTAACGTGTGTGTGTGTGTGTGTATGTGTGTACAGGGTTAACGTGTGTGTGTGTGTGTGTGTGTGTAAAATGTGTGTATGTGTACAGGGTTAATGCGTGTGGGTGTGTGTGTTCCAGAGGGAGGACTCCAGAGTGGTACAATAAGGCCTTCGGTCACCTGTGTGCTGCTGAAGTAGCAAGAATCCGGAACTCCTTCCATCCACTGACCTCAGAGGGTCCAGAGACCAAAATCTGAGCCCGTCCCCCCCTCCCCCTCCACTCCCCCCACACCCCCACACCCCCCACACACCCCACACACCCCACACACGCAGGGATGGAGCTGAGACCAGTGCCCCTGGACAGAGCTGCAGCGTCCGGAGTGCAGAGGTGAAGAAACTGTGTGAAGTGAAGGAGAAACTCTCCTCCATTTTTTAATACATGGACAAAGTGAGACTCTCCGCCCCCCCTCCTCCTCCCCCTGTCTCACTGGTGCTGGACAACCTCCTTGCCAGGGGAACCCAAATTACCCTGACCTTCACTCTTCATTAGCTATAGCGGTCTTTGTTGATAACAGATATTATTATTATTATTGTTATTATTATTATTATATTAATGTAATATGTTTTTCTGTTATCTTTATTAATGTTATTGTAGCCATTTGGTGTATATCGTATTCTACAATGTCTAAGACATTTACAGATTTAGTGCTTCTGGGAAGCTTTCATTTTCCTCATGTTAAATATAAAGCTATATATAAATATATATATGAAGTGTATGTATGTGTGTGTGCCTGTATATATTTGTGTGTACATATGTGTATACGTATATACATACAAACTGTACATACTGTATATATGACAAAGCTTAATTGGCAGAGTCATCTGCATCTTTACCTATGACATTTTGTGTTATCGTAACTGTTACCGTATTCCAAGTTGTGCGAAACGATGTGATATTGTAAGCTGGTTTTACTACAGTGTGTCCCTTTTGTTTCTGTTTGTGTCTGAACGTGTGTAATTTAATTTGACTTGTGCCCCGTGTTTTGAGGGTGAAAATATTTCGACTCAGGTTTGACTTTCCATACCTGCTTTGATTAATAGTACTGGACTACACTGAGCAGAGCAGTGCAGTGTGTCAGAGACCTTTTTTAATGAAGCGCATTAAAAAGAAAAACATTTCTTTAAAAAAAAAAAAACATCCCTTTATTGTGATATTGTCTAAATTCTTCTCTTTCTCTTTATGAATCCCGCCAAGATAACATGAACTCTGAATGGCTGAATGGCCGACTTGACCTTTGACCCCAAAAAAACCCTCCCCGAAGCCACCAACCAGGGCTGTTTTTGTGGCATAATCATAACAAAAGGCCAGTAGAACTGTAATAGGGCCAGAGGTCGGCTTATCCTCCTGAATCCCTGGATCGCTATAGTAACACGCCCTACTGTTTTGTATTGAAAACTGCTGCACATGAAGCCTGAGATAATGGCTGGGCGGCTCGGCTGGCGGGCTGCGATTCGGCTTTATTTGCTGTGCGCTTTTTTTTTTTTTTTACAGAGACACAGTCACAGAAACGGCTGAGGAAAACAGGAATCTGGAGAATCGGTGAAGGGTTTGCTGGTCTGTGCTCTCCCATATTCACAGAGGTCATTGTAGAAATGAGATGAGGCCCACAGAACTCTGCTGAATGTTCCAAACAGGGAGAAACATAAAGAAAATACTTTAACCATAAAAGTCGTGAAGGTAAGCCAGAGCTGCAATGCCCCCATTATTATGTTGTCTTCAAAGCATAAAAAATGGCCTAAACATCTCTGTAAACAGACCCTGAAGATCTGGAGTCATTCTAGTTGCTCTCGAGGCTACTAGTATTTGGCTTTATTTCTGAACCTCCCCTCTTACCAGCAGTCAAACGTTATTGATGAGTGTATTAAATCCTTGCCACCGGCTTGAAAATGAGAATTTCCTGATTTACCAGGATTTGCATTTAAATTCTGATTGATTTGCACAGCTTTCACTTTAAAATAGCGTCCATTTGTACAGCTGAATATATACTGAAAAAAGTGGAGCAACTGCATTCTGGTACATCTTGTGCAAAAAGGTAGGAGGATTGTGCCCTAGGATTTAATGAGGATTTAACCTGCACTCTGGGGATTACCATTATACCTTCGCGATTATACTGTACTGCCACCCTTATTCCAGATGACAGTGTTAATGCTCATAGAGGAGCAGAGTGACAGTATTCCATGGTGCCCACTCTTAACTGTTTGAAGAGTAGGTTTTTTGGAATGTTTTTTCAAAGCTCCAAGTCAGTGTTCTATAACTCCATTGCTTTCAATTACCAGCAGTGATTGTTACACCAGCATGTTCAGTTATGGACATTCTAATCACACGTTTGTGGTCTTGTGCCTTATGGAGAGAGATGGCTGTGGAGAGGGGAGAGAGGTGGCTGTGGAGGGGAGAGGGATGGCTGTGAAGGGGAGAGAGAGGGCTGTGAAGGGGAGAGAGGGATGGCTGTGGAGGAGAGAAAGAGGGCTGTGAAGGGGAGAGAGGGATGGCTGTGGAGAGGGGAGAAAGAGGGCTGTGGAGGGGAGAGAGGGATGGCTGTGGAGGGGAGAAAGAGGGCTGTGGAGAGGGGAGAGAGGGATGGCTGTGGAGGGGAGAAAGAGGGCTGTGGAGAGGGGAGAGAGGGATGGCTGTGGAGAGGGGAGAGAGGGATGGCTGTGGAGGGGAGAAAGAGGGCTGTGGAGAGGGGAGAGAGGGATGGCTGTGGAGAGGAGAGGGATGGCTGTGGAGGGGAGAAAGAGGGCTGTGGAGGGGAGAGAGGGATGGCTGTGGAGGAGAGAAAGAGGGCTGTGGAGGGGAGAGAGGGATGGCTGTGGAGAGGGGAGAAAGAGGGCTGTGGAGGGGAGAGAGGGATGGCTGTGGAGAGGGGAGAAAGAGGGCTGTGGAGGGGAGAGAGGGATGGCTGTGGAGGGAGAGAGGGATGGCTGTGGAGAGGGGAGAAAGAGGGCTGTGGAGGGGAGAGAGGGATGGCTGTGGAGGGGAGAGAGAGGGCTGTGGAGGGGAGAGAGGGATGGCTGTGGAGAGGGGAGAGAGAGGGCTGTGGAGGGGAGAGAGGGATGGCTGTGGAGGGGAGAAAGAGGGCTTTGGTGGTGAGAGGGCCGAGGAGATGCAGCCCACTCCAGTCCGATTGCCCCCCCCGCTCTTCAGCCCACTCGCTGTGGGAACGCACTGTTTATGGAAGGGGATTGGGTCGGGGGGGAGGCCGGAGGGAGGCCAGGCCATGCGTGGGTGTGGGTGGGGGGGGGGGGGGGAGGGGGGGAGGGGTGGAGGGTCTGGCTCCCAGTGGTGGCAGCGGCCGCGGTCAGGGATTGGAACCAGCTGTGGCCCCCGGGCTGAGCGCTGTGCATGAGACCGCGCTGCGAGGTCACTTCCTGTCTCAGAGACCCTGCTGATGTTCTCAAGATCTCATGCCAGTGAAAGAAAGGAAAACCCCAAAATGTCCCAGGCATCACTGAGAACAGGAGAGAGGTCTTTAACCTCCCCCTCCCCTCCCCTCCCCCTCCCCCCCCCTCCCCACCCCACCTGCGAAACTCACCTGTCCACATGATATACAGCCCCATCTCTCACCCAGCTGGGTGCTGTCCAAGGCTGCAAGGCCTGAAACCAGCTCCAGACATTCAGAGCCACAGATCTAAGTGTTTGGTGAGTGATGCTTCTTGACCTCTGTGGAAAATAAAATGGCAGGTGGGGCTGAGCATGTCTGATAAACTCATCAGTTGTATATCAGTACCGAAGAAAACAGCAGGCTGCCAGATTCACACTTCGGGTTGTGAGAATCCCTCTGTATTAGATTTTTCTTTTTTTTTTGGTTCCATTCAAATCCCGTTATTAGCTGAGGTAATTCGGAACATGTGTTTTTGTGCTCTACTGATTCGCGTCTCTGATTGGCTCAGCATGCAGGCTTGGCTCTGTGGCTTTTTCTTGCGTTTACACCCCTTTGCTTTCCCACAGGCTCGTTAGTTAGTTACAGCAGCCAGGCATCCGCAGCTTCTGCACTTAGGACTCAGGTGTGTTTTTACCTGTCACTCAATCAACCAGTCAATCGATCAATCAATCAGTCAATCACTCAATCAAGCAATCAATCACTCAAACAATCAGTCAATCAATCAATCAAGCAATCAATCATTACACCTGGTGTACTTAATTTGGCTGACCAGACATTTTTTCCCCAGGCTTTCTCATCAGACTAAAGTCTTAAAATGTCTGGTTAGGTTTTGCCCATTCCATAGACTGCATATAAATAAATAGGCTAGTATTAAGTTTGTAATGCCTGCCTGCTCTGTCCCCTTTTTTGAAATCCAATATATAGCCACTCTACCTTAATACAGCCCCCTTTACAAAAACTTTAATACACAAAGGTTTCTTGGGCTGTTTGGGGAGTCTGAATTGAACCTGGAGAGAGGACCAGCCCATATCCATCTGCGCAGGGCAAGCAGGAAAGACTGATGCGGTAATGTAAAAACGCTTGTTAATTAGTTAAACACTGATCTTACTATGAGGTATTTCCTTTAAGCTAAATGGGGCGGCAGTGTAGTATTATAATGGGTAAGGAGCTGGTCTTGTAACCAAAAGGTCGCAGGTTCAATTCCTGGGTTGGACATTGTCACTGTACCCTTGAGCAAGGTACTTAACCTGCATTGCTTCAGTATGTATCCTATTGTATAAATGGATGCAATGTAAATGCTGTGTAAAACGTTGTGCAAGTCGCTCTGGATAAGAGCGTCTGCTAAATGCCTGTAATCTCTATAGCACTACGTAGATCCTAAGACATTCCCCTTGATTTTATACTGCGCCTAAGTGTTTGCATAGTGAACAGTGCCATCTGCTGGAGAAATTTAGAAAAGGGAAAGTACCACAAATTAGTGTTTGGTTAAGCTCCAGCACCAGTGTGTATCACATACCTCTGCAATATTCAATATATAGGCCTACTACGTATGAAGTATTGGCCAATATCCAGAAATAACTTGTATGAAGAAACTATGCACTGAGGACAGAACTCCACAGTGTAATAATTAAGGAAGTTTGAGTATATCCGTATCCAAATGACTTGGACCCAAATGGAAATGTTCAATATTAAAGATCAGTTGCAGTTGGGGATATGTTATGTGCCTGAGCATACAACTCCCAAGATCCCCTATAAGTAGCTTAAGGGTGACTCAGGAAATGAGCTTTTTTGGGTATAAAACTCAGGTAGACTCAGAATTCATTGGTACAAATGGGGAACAAATGGAGATCAGAACAGAGACCGTTTTATATTTTGGGCTAGTGGTCAACTGCCTCTTACGCTGATGCCTTAAATGTTGATTTAACCACAGTAAAACGTTGTGTATAGATACACAAGTCTTCAGCTGTCAATTGTGACCTGAAAAAATGTAGCCAAAATGTCGGATCACCTAAACGGCTGGACAAATTAAAAAATTTCAGAGCAGAAAATTGCATGAAATTCAGAAGCTGATATGACCCTCCTTGTGCACCCCTGGTTTAGCCGAACGGTCCATCTGACAGCCGCCCGTCATCGATCCCTGGTGCGCACGCAGGACTGGACGGTCCATGATCAGTTAACGGTCAATATTCCAGACTTTGATTCGGCTAAGTCGTTTTACAAAGACCGCCTCGGTGATTCTAATGTGCTGAAGGGTTCATAAAAACTGCCCTCTCTCTGGCCTTGTAAGAAAAAAAAAAGGAACGGACACCAAGTTGGCTGCCGATGCCAATCTGAGCGTTTATGTTCTGTTAAATAGCCGTGCAATGAAAATCAGGTGGACGTTTTCCAGGATGTGGACTGAGTCGCAAAGACTCCAAGACCTACATGGGTAATGTGGTGCCCTATCCAATTAACCCAATAATCATTATATTTACCATTCAGTCGATTTTTATAGAGCCCTACACTTTCCAAGGGGCACAGACATACATAAAATGTATAACGTAGCACATGAAAAGTAACAGGGGGAGTTAGTGATCACGGATTGGGGTGACAGTAGCGATCACGAATAAGGGTGGTGCAGATCACGAACGCTGCGATCGTGACTACGGTCCCCCCCCGCCTTTGGCACCCCCAAGATGGATGCCACCACCATAGGCGACTGCCTATGTCCTCCCCATGCCTGGAACCGACTCACTCAGTTTCCAGCTGTCTGCAGAGAGGTAGTCGTCGCGCCGCCGACGTGAGCTCCCAGCTGCAGGCGCAGAGATCGGCCCCCCGGCGCTCAGGGGCCAGCCCGAGCTGGGGCTCCCCAGGCAGACTGCTTCCACAGCTAATGTTCCACGGCCGCCATTACTTCTCCTGAGCTCTGGGACTCCGAGGGCAGGCACTAGGGCCCGGGGCCTCGTACAGAAATGGGTTTGCGTGCTGCCTGCAACGGAACAAGCTCTGTGTGACAGGACAGAAATGCTGTTTTTCTACTTCTTCTTCTTCTCTAATCACTTTGCTGCATATGGGAACAATCAGATAAATATATGTATATAAGTATCTGTGATTCTTAAAGCGACAGAACTGAGCCACAGCATCAGTGAAATCGGTACTGAATGATTAAAAAAAAAGATCATTATCATCATAGCTTTTATACTACCATGCTTTTTTTTTCTTTGGTTGTATTTCACCTTGAAACTCTTTATAAGCTCTGAAGATTTCTGCTGGAAATGAGAAATCAGAGGTTGCTTCGTAACGTTGAACAAAAACAGAAAATATAATACTCATATGGTCACTTACAAATGAGTGATCTGAATGTGTAGGCTAGATTTGGACTATATTATACGTTTTGCAGATGCTGTCAGACTAGGTTGCACACTGCATTGATGTCAAAACTATTGCTTAGGCTTAATGAATAAATGGAACGGAGCTTGGAGTTCATATTAAATAAGCTTTTATAGATGCATGTTTTAGCATAAAAGCATACAACTCCAGGCAGAAGACACACTAGCAGGACAATTCTGGTAACATCAGAAGGACAGCAGTACAGAAGTTCAAATGGAACTGAATTGCAAATGGAACTGAATTGCAAATGAAGTCTAAAATATTCCACAAAACACTCAGGGGAAACTGATTGGCGTAGCTAAAAAGGGGTCATCAGAGTCAGCTGCCATCTTTGATGAAAAGTGGAACGAATTCAGTTAGCCTACAATTCTGTGCTATTACAATCTATCTTTTGTCTCCTCCCCCCCCCCCCCCCCTATAATTATGGCACAAAAAATCCATGAAAGTAAATTGTATGTTTTCTATTACTTTATTCAAATTTACTGAAGAAATAGAATTCTCACATGTAATGTGCTGCAGCCACACCTCCAGATTCCAAGGACCATATACCAGATGTATTTCTCGCATATCTTCTTTGTTTGGAAATGGCATACTACTGAATCACATCAAAACATTTTTTTTTAGACAGGGTTTTTTATAAATGGGGCCCCTCTTGTGACATTGTATATGCTGCAACTGCAAGATGACAGCGGAAACAGCACCTTCATCATTGCATAGGATGAGTAGCGTGGTGTGTCCTCTTGATGGCTTGTAATTAATAACGCCCACCGCGGGAGCATTACCAGACAATATATAATTACGTGTACAAGACAGCCGTGCATCAATACGGTGCTTAGCGACTATCCAATTAATCCATGTCGCGGTAGATTATTGTACACAATGGACATCATATATAATGAAGTCTCGTTTCACGTCCATCAGTTTTATACGGCGTTTAATAAATTGGAGCTCTGGCCATGGGATGGCACTGTTGCTTCACAGACGTGAAATCTCGGGGCTCAAAACGAAGTTACCGCGGTGGATCTTTCTGACGAATGAGGGTGCTGCACATCGTCGGAAACGAGCTGGCGGACTCAAAAAGGTCATGGAATATATAATTTGCAATTTTTTAAAATTAATAAGGAATATTTTTGTTTCTGTTGATCCCCTTTCCATTCAAAGTACTTACTCTTAAGTTGCATGTTATTTTGAGAGCGCACCTCCAATGTTCCAACAGAGCAGAGCAATCAATATTTAATCAAATTGTGTCTGGGTGTACCTTATATTATTGAAATGGCACAACAGTAGCAATATATCTTCATTGATGTACTCAGACAGCATGTCTTTTGTCAGATCAGAGTAACTCGGCAGTCGCAGTCACGCTTCTTTTGTTTGTTCCTCGTGCGTGCGCCCCGGATTGATTTCGGTTGTGTTCTCCGCGTCTCCCTCCATCGATTAAATCATGAAGACTCTTAACTTTGCCGAACGGGACAGCGCATGAGCGATGGGATTTGCTCGTCCATATGACGAGGAAGACTTCAGAAGGCCAATCATTTCGAGAGAAGGTTGGATCAAGTGACTTCCAGCTTCGCCTGGTTAATTTTCAAAATCTCGACAAAAATAAATAAATAAAATAAAAGTAAATAAATAACGTGCCACTATCCACCTGCCGTAAAGTGGATGACGTAGAACGCTCTATATGAAAGCCAGTTTTCTCAATAAAGCATTTTTTTTTTTGTCGGAAACTGTCAAACAAACTAAACACTACGGAAGTGCAATTTAAACTACGATTAATTGGAAGCCATTCACATGTAGCATGCTTCAAATGAGTGCTTTTGTTAAATTGACAAGACATGGTGAGGAAAATGTCAAAAACGTCAACTGACCAACCCCATAAATCAATATGAAAGCAAAGGAAATTCAGCCTCCTCGACTGAAAATGCCGGCGTCGTCAACACAGGTGACTTCTGCAACAGACGAGTCCCCCATTTTCTACCTGTCTCTTGTCTCAGGTGGACGCGACTGACATAATGATGAAGGCTGGGGCCATGAGCTTGTCTATTTTTTCTTCGTAATTTGAATAAATTGACCGGAAAAGATATTTTCTCATGAAACCAAGGTTTATGTTGCATGGCGGTCTGTGGGCACTGTTGAGAACCCTTGAGGGGAAGAGTATTTCGAGATTTATTAGTTGTCCTACTTCCTTCCACATCAGTCGAACGTTTGGAAAGGACTTTTCAGTTCGTTTATTTTTGAATTTGTAGATACAGCCATCAGTGAAAAGCCCATGACAGTAAAATGAGTACATAGTCATATAACAGGGTACAAAACAGCCGAAAACGCCAGCGACTGAGTGTACAACACTAGGTCTTTTTGGCGTTCATAGGTTTTTTGTGTAATCTTCCATTAAAGTGCATGATTTATTTTAAAAAATATCCAAAAAAATGGTTTTGATGCTTAGATTTTGTCGACATTGGGGGGGGGGGGTGGGGGGCGGAAACCGCCATGAGCCATTCATGACAGTATGTATGAACCTCATAACTCAGCACACTGTCTTTGGTCTGGGGTCACGGGAGACTTGTGTTGGACATGGTTCATATGGTGTACTGTCCACTACAAGGTCACAGCTCATCCTTAAAAACGGTTCAACCCACTGTGACGAAAAAGCGCGAGCACCGTCCTGTGATTTTATATCTGCCCATCCGGACGTCCTACTTCAGTGCGATTTATGTAGCTTGCTGTTTACAACATGCAGATGCATGTAGATCCATTTATGGAGGCAAAGTCCGTGCCTTAACATGAGGGCACAGCATGGGCGTCTCTCCTCCATAGTGAGACCCTGAAAACCATTTCTTTCCTGCATTCTCTATGCAGATGGAAAAACAAGACTGCAGGTCATTCGCTGACCAGAAGAGGCACTATTGAATAATGAGATGGGGGAGAATACCCTGCTGACAATACTACCCCTGGGAGATTCTATTTACAAGAATGTCCTACTGCTATTGATAAGAACTGTTTACTACATGGCTCCAGACTGTAACCTCTGACCTCTTAATTGGCATACGTCTGATTGGCTGGGAGCACAGTGACTCATCAGATTTGGCTGCACTCAGTGGGTAAGTGAATGAATGCTTTTGTTTTCTTGTCCTCTCAGCTCTTTTTTCTTTCTTTCACATAGTTTAGAAATAACAATTTATTTTATTTTTTGGATTTCTACATAAGACCACACGATAGTGTTCGGGAGCTGTTGTCTCTAGAATAAAATTATTTACTACTTGTGTATGTTTGAATAGTAATACTGTGTTGCCAATATTGATGGTGACTGAAGCGCGGTTCCTCGGACTATACGTGTCATCTCTGAAAAACACTTTAATATCTACATAGCTGTGGATAGCGGTTAGATTTGTTTACCTTGTCAAAACGACGATGGTATTAGACGAAGTGTGTTTTACTTTTAAGTGAATGAGTGCTCTTGGCTATTAGACAGGCCACTGGTGTTTATGCTGTCAGGACTGCAGTGATATAGATACAGTGCGTTTTACTTCTGAACATGGGCGCTCAGCCATTAGGCAGCTCCTGGCTGCTTTATGCAAGGGTCCGTTATCCCCAGGCCAACAAGCGCAGTCGAGAACTAAAGACATTCAAAAGAGATTTGTTCTGCTGTTAACAGACCTGCCTGCAGGGTTTTGGGGGCGATGACTGAAATTTAAGGAACTGGGTCTCTCTCTCTCTTTCTCTGATGACGAGTTGATGATAATAACTGATGGAACCCATTGTTGGAAATGGTGATTAGTGAATTGCTCTTCAGATTCATTAAAAAGTGACCATATTAACAATGAGACAATGCCGTGGGGAGTCATGGCACGATAGACGGTGATTTTTGCCTGACAATCCTCAGAAGTGTTCTACCTGAAAGTAATTATGTTCTTTGAGGCAAAAAAGAAGATAAAAAAACAACAGTTTTTTTTCAGAAATACATGCTTATGTAAATTATGTGAAACTGAATGTCCCAGTTTGCTGCTTTAAAGTGGTTTAATTTGGTGTCGTTTGTGCGCATTTTTAAAGGGATTCAGTAATGGATTTGAGATTAGAGACTGACTAAGTAGGACTCGGTGGCCATTTTAAAAACCATAGAATAAACTGTACTACTGGAGAGCCAGTCATTTTAAAATAAAATAAAATAAAATACAGGTCACACAGTACTACAGGAGAGGCAGTAATGATTTAAAATAAAAACACTGGTTCACAGTGCTAGAGGAGAGCCAGTGATTATTTTAAAAACACAGGTTACACAGTACTACATGGGAGCTAGCACTAATCAGAGGAAGTCCACATGAGGGCCTGTCCATTGCTGGGAGGAACAAATGCAGCGGCAATCTAAATTTAGCATGGAATAGCTTGCCAGGCCATGTAGTAGAAGAGACAGAGACCAAAGGGTGCTCAAGTCCAGTTTTGATGCAGTGCTACCATACCTTAGTGTTTATACACAGTAAAATGTTCGGTGTTAAATCAACTCAATTGGACCATATCTACCCCATTAGAGTCAAATTAACACTGCATTTTACTGTCAAGGTAAATGGCCAGCACGGAAGTGCCGAATGGTCTGTTCTCATCCATTACATGTTCTTCTCATGTTCCTTTGATAACCATAAGGTGCCACGGCTGGGTGTATACCCTCGTTACCTCAGGCAATGCCAGTCCTGCAGCCTCCCAACACTGACGATTCTCGGCCATTGCTGGGTAAGGTCATAGCCGAGGGCAGAGCCTGCGGTGATTGTACCGGTCCGCGCTGACGGGCGTATAGCTTTTACTGACCAAGGATTTCGGCAGGCCCCGTATTTCATTCCACTCTCAAAGAAAAGTGGCTTTCTGCTGGCGCGTATTTTAACGTTTCCCCCCAGTAATGCCTCAAAAGGGGGGATTTTAGAAGTCTGAGCGGGCCGCGTCCGGAGGGACCCGGTTTTTCCCGCGACGCAGTCGAGTCGCGGATTCGCTGGAACATCGTTAACGGATTCATGGATTTATTAGGCGGTTCCAGAAATGTCAACAAGCCTCAGCTGCATTTCTATTTCTGTCTCTTATTCGCGGCTTTGGGTTCGAAAAGCACGCTGGATGCGTTCTCTCTCTCTCTCTCTCTCTCTCTCTCTCTCTCTCTCTCTCTCTCTCTCTCTCTCTCTCCAGACACAATTACTGTGGCCACTTTGTGGGATTTGGGTGAATGTGATTACGCGATTTAAAATCTGCCTGTGCCAAGACTCATAAATAGGGGGAAAGAACATGAGAAAATGCTCCTCGATCACAAGAGGATGGTGCTGTTCCGGCTTTTGATGCCTGGCCCAGAACGTCCGTGGCAGCTTTTTGAACATTCAAAAGGTTTAAAAAAAAAAATAAATAAATAAATAAAAATTACTAAAAAAAAACTCCCAAACAGCACAACACAAGGAGCGGGGAGGGGGTCTCACTAGGCAGGCGAGTCTATTTTTCATTTTGTGGAATCAGTAAAGCGATAGAATTTTAATAAAGAGCTTGGATTTCGCTCTATTCATTTCCAAGCACAGCTGGATTAGCTCTCGTGGACTGACTGCATTGATCCTTGGAACAGCCGTCCCTCAGCTTTTCTATGTGTTTGGAGGAGAACCTACCATCCGTCTGTCTTAGGTTGGATTGGTATCCTTTCCACCCATCCATGCTTCCTCATTGGGGAGGCGGGAGGGGTGGGGAGGGCAAGGGGGGGTGGCTAACTCTAAGCCCAATGGAAGCTGCCCGGTGAAGGGTACACAAAGAATCTTGTTTTTTTTGTGTTTCAGTTGAGGCAGGAGGTTCCTGTTTGGAGGATGCGTTTTCACGAGGCCAAAAGTGGGTTCAGCTGCGAGATGCCAGCTAAGTCCAGCCAATCACTGTATTTGCCGTGGAGATCAAAATCTTTTGATTGGTTCACACAAGCTGTTTATTGAGATTGCTCCTCCCATTGCCAGGTTCATGGTACTTTGCTTCCTCGTCATTATTACAGGAATGGGAAAGGGAAAATTTCCCCAGGCTCACCATAAAGAGGCTGCAAGCACAGAAAACGGTGTGTGTGAGAGAGCGAGAGGGAGGGTGGGGAGGGGGGGGAAAGAGAGAGAGAGAGACCTGAATATTATGTTGGACCCTGCTACAGTTGCCTTGGCTACCTCTTCCACATTCTGAAAAGCTTTCTTGGTGACTCAAGTGAGGTAGATAGTGGGGTGTTAGCAGTAGCTGGAGAATTAATGGAATCTTCTGTGTGTGTGTGTGTGCATGTATGCGCGCGCGCGCACGTGCGCGTGTGTTCAGATGCTGCACTCAACATACACATCGCTCACTCTTTCGCAAGAAAAAAAAATGCTAATGAAAGAATTGTGCCAAAAAGACATGACATTTCTGCAAAAAATATCACCTCATTGGCTGTTTTATAGTCCGCTGAGAAGCCAGCACAGGATTTGTATTTGAATGGAAATCGTCACGGTCACTGTATTGTGTGGGGGCAGAATAAAGCTGGGGGGGGACAGATAGCCTGTGGATACGCATGTCCAATACAGACCAAGGTTCCACAAGGAAATCAGGCGTTTGAAGTCGTGGGCTTTTCAAGGAGCAGTCAGGTGAACATGTATGGGTGAGAGAAGGTTTGTAATGCCTTTGCACACAAATGAGGCCTTCTCCGGCCCAGTGAGATGGGCCAGCTGTGCCATGGCCTGGAGAAAGAAGTAAATTAAATACGACGTGACAGGCAGAAATGAGCCAAATTGAACCGCCAATCCCGGTGGGTGAAACATGCCATTATTTCTGTGGGAAACCAAAACAAAAAAAAAAATCATGAAAGCATGAATCAGAATGCAGAAAGATTAAGCAGGTGGGTGGTCAATACTGCTGAGAGCAGAAAAAAAACTGCAGTGAATTAAATTTGAACAACTATTCTCCACTTGTGCCATTTCTGTTACATAATAATTATTGTTTCATATTACATTATATATTATTTTCATTTATATATATATATATATATATATATATATATATATATATATATATAGTAATTTTACAGCACCTGAGCTATGACCAGTTTGAGAAAAAAAATAGTTAGAAATGATTAATAACAACAGCCACAATTATTATTATCATTATTATAAGATTGTATTTATTCAGCATAAGTGAATGTGAAGAAACCTACTTCAACCACTCTCTCTTCCATCCAGATTCATCATGTCAAACCAATTAATCCAGACTGCAGATTTCAGTTTAAGATTTGGCTTTGCCTTAAAATTAAAACAACATTATGTAATAATGTAAATATTTACATCATTGTTTTAATTTCAAGGCAAAGCCAAATCTTAAACTGAAACACTGACTTGAAATCTGCAGTCTGGATTAATTGGTTTAACATGATGAATCTGGATGGAAGAAAGAGTGGTTCAAGTTTCTTCACAATCACTTATGCTGAATAAATACAATCGTATAATAATAATAATAATAATTGTTGTTATTAATAATAATATTGTTGTTATTAATAAATTATTATTATTATTGTTGTGATTATGATTATTATTATTGTTAGAACAGTGTTCTACTTTTAAAAGGGTGGCAGGGCAAGGTCAACCGTAGCATCTCCCGTCAAAGCACTGTGCGAGAGGTCTGCCATAAAAACACAGATTTTCTACGAACGCTTCTTCATAAGCCTCATTGAGAAGGGATCTTCAGATAATGAACCGGACACAATACAAAAAAAGAAGAAGAAAACTCATTTAGGTCCAGTCTGTGCATCTGCTGCTGTTTGTTACATTTAAGCCCCGTCTGCTTTAAAGCTACATTTACGTGTTGAAGTGAAGATTTATTTTCAGTGGACGCCATGTAGCGAGACCCTGTAGCCTATCTCGGCTCATCGCAACTGAAATGAACTGAAAATAATTTATATGAATTTCGCAACTTGATGAGAGCCAGCAAGCGAGTTAAATGAGGCCGTTCAAAAGAAGGCAGAAAAACTTTTAAAAAAGGTTCTATTAAAACCGTTCTTAAGATAGACCTGCTTGTGAGTAAAACAAAGGAAGTGAAAGTCATTATCGCGTCTGTGAAGCGCACGTCCGCCTCCTGCTATCTCATTCCCTTCTCTCCCTGCGTCGCTGTCTTTCGTGTTGTATAATCAGGTGACTTGTTTCTGCCCGAGCCCAGCGGACGCCTTCCCTGCCTGCAGGCGATGACGAACAGGGTCAGAAGTGCCGACTTTATGATCGGAGTTTACATATCCCAGCATCCCCTTTGGAAGAGTAACGGTCACTCGGGCCTGGAATGTGGCTGGCTGGTGCTGTAGTTCTCTGTGGTTCGCTGAGGTACTGTTGCAGTAAGTGCTGCTTGCTGAAGCCTCCCTTTTATTTTATAGCTTGGAAGAACTCCTGGCATTTTTCTCGTCTTATGGTTTATGATGGCGTTCAGATCAAATCAAATCAATTTTATTTGTGTAGCACTTTTTACAGAGGACTGTCACAAGATGAGTTACAGAAGGAAAATTGGGAAAAGACAAGTCTTGAACTCCCCAAAAAACAAGCAGTGTGGTAAAAAGAGTGTGCGAGAGAGTGTGTCAGAATGTGTTGGAGTGTGAGTGTGTGTTCGTGTGTGCATCCGTGCGTGCGTGCATGTGTGCGCGTTTGTGCATTAGCTGGTTCTGCTATCCTTTCTGCATCAACAGCGGATATAACGATACTCGCCGAGTGTCGAACTCGGGCCTTCTCGTGCACTATCCAGGCTTTTCACGAAGCACTGCCGTGATCTGAATCTCCCTCGGGAAGCGACCAATTATCGAGTGAAATGAAGCGATGCTCGATACGTGATCTCACACACGCACACAAAACACGCGGTGGTCCTTATCTCCCTGCCCTCGGACTGGGTTGTCGTTGCTCTACCTCTCCTGCGCGTTAGTTAACTGCCAGAGAAGATGTGGAAGAGAACCGACAGTTTGATGCTGAAAAGGACGCTTTCTCTAGCGATCGCTCCTGGGCATAAATAACAACGGCTGTATCACGTCCGTCTGTGTGCCACTTGTCTCGTGTCATTTCGTGACATCTCAAATAAACAGCCAGAGTGAGATGCTAATGTGACAGTTTATTTTTTTTTTATCCTTCCGAAGCCACACTCTTCTGAATATGCAACTTTTTGTGTCTTTGATTCCCCTGCTCAAGTGAGATTATCCACCCATCCATCCATCCATCCATCCATCTATTATCTATACCTGCTTATCCTGAGCAGGCTCGCGGGGGTGCTGGAGCATATCCCAGCATGCATTGGGCGAGAGTAAGTGAGATTATGGTAAATGAAAATATAAGGGAAAAAATATATATCCAAAGAGAGTATATTTTGTACAATAAGTTCTGTCCTGTCTCAAACTTGCCCTGTGAAATCGTTTAAAAAAAATTTTGCATCTTATTTTTTACCTCAGGCTTTCATGCTCGACAGAGACCAGAGAGACTTTGAATGCTGAGCTCAAATCCTGCCCAAATAGAGGATAGGTCTTTGAACTTGACAGATTTAACTGCCAAATTAAAGCATCAGAAAAAGCAAACTGAGACCAGACCATCCTTAAGGGTTTCTTCTAAACACCTTTTAACTTAAACTGTATTCCACTTTCACTTAAAATAATTGAAATTTTTTAGTATTTCTGGACATACCATCTTTTTTGTGTTCAAATTAACTGTAGATTTCAACTGCCAAGCACAAATGCCCCAGGCTTCAAGAAAAGATAGAAATATCTGCTACTTTCATTTAATTTTAAGAATAACACAGGCAATAATAATAAAATTAAATCTCTTTTAGAATTAAAATTAAAGATCTAGAAAAAGAGCTGTACTTATATTATGGGGTACTGATATTGAATATAACTGCATGTTACACATCACAGCATACTTTTTAATAAATGAAAAAGTTCAAATTAATACTTTCACATTCATTTAATGCCCAAAGGGGAAAAAAAGAACACGTGATTGAATGGTGGCCACCACTACACCGTAGCAACAATCGGCATCAGTGGAATGAGTTGAACATCAGGACTAACTTGGCGGTGTAGTCTTTCCATTCACAGGTGGCTAAAAATAAGGCTACAAGCAGAGAGGCCCATTTCAGGAAGTGCCCTAGGAGGCCCTTTGGAGCGTTTGGGATTCTTCGTGTCCCGGGGCAACCGATACGGTGTGGTGGTGAGCGAGGGGAACATACTCAGCGGGCACGGCATGCCTCTCTATTCAACCGTGCAGGAACGAAGTCTTAAAAATAAAAGTTTAAAAACATCTGTGAGCGAAGGAGGAGACGTCGGCCAGCCAATCAAAGACAGGGGTGATACACACTCATTAGACCACTGCTCCCCTTATTGGTTAGCTTCACAAGAGGTTTGTCTTTTATGAGAAAAATGAACTTTATACAAGGTATTTCAAACAGCAGGGTACGAAGGCATACACACGTCCAGGGCATGACTATTTTTATTTAGATCCTGTCAGAGCAGCACAATTTAATTATAATCCTACAACACAAATGCCAATGGCTCTATTAAAATTACAGGCTGAAATATGACAGTTTAACCTATTTGAATTTTGAATGAAAAAAAAAAAAAACGGCTGCAGCGTTTTATTAAATTAGGGTTTCCTGAAACTTGTTCCTGGGGACCCCTGTGTATACACACGTTTTGTGCCAGCCAGGTCTGTCATTAGTTAGGTAATTGAGAATATCAGAGACCATTTAGAAGGTTCCCCGATTTTGATTAATTCAAAATGCAGATTGAGCCCGTTGTCATTTACTTTTCTAAGTCTTGGTTCGTCACGGCCAGATGGCGGCTCTCGGTTAGCAGGTGTCACCACTCCGCTGTAATTTGGCCTGTCAGTCAATCAATAATTGAATCATTCGGTCAATCAGGCGTGCTGCTTATTACACATTTCACCTCAGTTAGCGGCTCGTTACCCTCTGGAGCCGACCGTTTCGGCTGAACCACTGGTCTGCGTTCGCCGGGGTCCCCCCGTGCTGAGTTTGGGAGTGCTGCGTTGTGTCACGCGAAGGAACGCGCGGTGCCAGGGAGGAAGATGGCGTGAGATTTTTCACACGATAGCAGGAGCACTGGGGAAAAGGAACAATCCCACTGGGTGGGGCAGGCTACTGGCCTCACTTCTGAAAACTCAAGTTTTAGAGCAGGGGTGGGCAGTTCCGGTCCTGGGGGGGTCAGTGTGTGTGCAGGTTTTTGTCTCCATCCACCGATTGCCCTGGCTAAAGGAGCTAATTGGCTGTGTTCATCAAAGCTGGGTTCACTCGTAGATTAGACCACAGTGAAACCACAATGAACTTTACTTCATAAAGGGACACAAGAACAAGTCTTCAGCTGCCATTCATGTGCTTATCCAGAAAGGCAGCTAAAACGACATATGGCAGGAATGTTGGGGCTAAATGATTAGAGTAATTAAGGCCAGAGGTTGGCGTGAGAAGCAGAAACAGGTACGGCCCTCGTCGCCCACCTCCGTTCTAGAAGCTCAGAATATGCCTGCACCTGGGTCTAAGGCTCCCGGCTGGCTGACTCAGCCGAGGAGCCATTTCTGAGTGCAGTGAGGGATGCCTGATTAAACCTTGACTGTGCCAGTGCTGGCCATGGCCAGATATTCTGCAGGATAACATCCTCAGGTGGGGAAGGGTTTCATTTGGCTGGGTATTCCCTCCTGCATCCCAAAATAGTGTTCGCCCCTTCCAAACTGCTGGTGATTCTTAAATGGGGCAGGTCTGGAATAATGATTGGCTCCTTCTGTCGTATAACATTATAGATAAAATAAAAGTCATATGTCTGCCTGTGACACACAATGTGTGTACTCTAATGGACAGAGAAGCCAGGTGTTGGTCTCTGGGTTCTATCACCTGAGGGTTGAAGGCGTTTGCACTAGCACAGTGGATTACCAGGCGAACACATAATATGCACTCTGTCTAGACTGGTGTCTGAATGCGAGACAGGCTCAATAGAATAATCATTTCTGATCATGGGGAAGGGAAGGGGGGGGGGCATGTGCCTCTGAATCCTTAGTGATGGGTGGCAGCTATCAAAGGGCCATTTGTATGTATCTGTACGGAACATCATTTCTGGGGCCGTTAGTGAGCTTGGTGTGTTTATGGGAAGATTGAGCAGTGATGACACTTTGATGAAATGAGATGGGTTCCTGATTGAAACGGCAGAGAGTCCCAGTGTGGCTTGTTACTGCATCACACATTGGATCCCCCCCTCCCCCCCCAACTCCATCTCCCATCCTCCATCTCTCAATCCCACAACCCCCCCCTCCCCCCCCACTGCATTCCCCCCCCCCAGCCGCAGGTGGGGGAGGGGGGCTCACAGTCCCTTGAGTGCTGGCTATCTCCAGTGCGCTGTGCTGTGTGTGTCTGTCTCTTAGCATCTGAATGGAGAGGTCCCTCCCCCATCTCTTTGCAAAGAAGGGATCTGCTGCCCTGACCTTCCATGAACGCAAGCAGGCCAGTGTGTGTGTTTGACAGCCCAGTAACCAGCAGACCAGCAGGCCAGGCTCTGTGCAACATGAAAGTGGTGTCTGCTCCTACAGTGGGATAAAAACCTGGGATAATGCAGGGCTCGGCAGCTGGCTGGCCAGAGAATAACAGGCTCACAGGATTGCCAAAATAAGGAGGCAAAATAAGAGGTAATGTGATTATGGAGAAGCCTGCTCAAGGTCTATCGTTTGATCTACTGGGCTACATTACCCTTATGAAAAGTAGAATATATTTTGCAACACTTTCAACACTTCGGCCCATTTATCAAATATACAGAAAGATATACAAACCATTGCCACTTTCAGATATTGCAATCTATATAATTTAAAATACATTATCCTTTAACCTTTTGCAGGGTATGTTTTTTTTTGTGGAATGTTTTGGAATGTGTTCTAGAACTCCGCTGCTTGCACTTCATTCCCAGTTGTGATTGTGACATCAGCAATAGAATGTTCAGTTAGGAACATTCTAATCACATGATCTCACACCTTAATGGGTTAAATCCTTACTCTTTATTCTTGGGTCCATGTTTTTACAGTATACGGCAGTGGATTCCATTTCCTCATTGGGGTATCTGAGATGGAGGTGTTGGTACTAAAACTTCAGGATTGGGTGTCCTCCTGTTATTAACACCTCAGACATGGCTGCAGCTGGACTGGGTGTGCCTGGACCCAACAAATCTCTCGGGGGACGGGATCCTCGGCTCACAGACATGGGGACCAAGTGGCCGATGCACATGAACAGGGTGAGCGAGGCTCGTCTGTTTTCTCATCGTGGGAGCTGCCGTGGAATCATTGAGCTACAGCTAGAACGGATGAGCTTTCCAACAACAGAGCATCTGTCCCTGGAGCTCGCATAGTGAGTCTGAACTGAGCTGTCCAGTCTGGGACATGCAGTGAGTGTCGGGATGTTTTATGCACAGATCAACCATTTTGAATAGGCATCGCCTTATAAGCCCTGCGTTTGCCACTCTCTGTGGACATTTAGCATAGCCGTGAGAACTCTCGGGACTGCAGATCTGTTTGATTTGAGCCTTTTTCGCCTCTGCATTTCTGCACTTGTGTTAATTTTTTGAAAGCCATGGAAAAAAAAATACACACAAATCGCTGCCGAGTTTTTGTCAGTTGTCAGGTGTTATGGTCGCTTTCTGGACACCTCTGGGACACGAAAAGCCTTAACAGAGGCTTATAATGCCAGGTCAGCTCTTGGCTGTCAGTCAGTGGCCGTGGCAGCTGCGTTGCAAAGCACTTCAACGTCGGAGACTTTCTGGCACCACTCAGCCTTTCCTGGGTTTATGAAGCGGTCTTAATGGGTTTTCCACAGCACCTGACCCCACCCCACAATGCATCTACCCTTCACTACTCCCAGAAGAGGACATCGTCTGACGTGCGGCTTATTTTGGATAGGGGAGAGTAGCGCCATTATCATTTTGATGATTGCAGAATCATAATAAAAAATGGCCATAACTCTCCGGTCACGCAGTAAATGTCCGTTATGTTAATGGCGTGAATATTTCCTTATTAGCAGCAGGGAAAATGTGCTGAGCCTCTGGATTGAGTCACCCCGCCCCCCCCCCCCCAATGTGCCTAATGGATGTGATTAGGTTCTCCTCGCTGATCCTCATGCATTAAACATGACTGGTGCCCCACGACACGTTATTTAATGCGTCGTGTGTTGGATGGAATGCAACGTGATCCTCACCTTCTCCGGGGGGGGGTGGGGGGCAGTTTGGTGTCGCCCTCACCTTCTCCGGGGGGGGGGTCACCCTCACCTTCTGCAAGGGGGTCACCCGCCTGCCGGCTCGCTCGCTCCCCGTCGCAAAATAAACTCTGTTTCCCAGAATTCTCTGCACCATTTGCCAAGAGAGAGGGGGCACTCGAGGAGCGCACGTCCCTTGAATGGGCCTTGCAGAATGATCCGTGGCCATTGGTGGGCACTGACCATAAGACATGTCCCTGTATGTCCTGTTAATTCATTAAAGTTGGTGGATATTGAATTTCTAAAAAAGTGCAGTCCATCTTTGAGAGTCAGTAATGCACCTCAACACAAGAAGCAACTTCTTGAGAGAGAGTTTATGTTTTGTTATATTTTGACGGCCAAATGTTTTCGATCCCCTTTAAAATCCTTTGATGAATTCAGTGTCCATTACAGAGAAAACTTCCATTCACATAAAATGGCAACCAGTTCAAGGAGAGAGGAGGCAAAAGTTCAGTAAATTAATTATAAAAGCAAAAGGTTTTAAATACCCACTGATTAACATGCCTATTATTAACGTAATAGAGAGAACCAAAGTGAAGAGTTTGGCTATTAACAAATACCATGTAAAGAATTCAGAGAGATGAGAAGGCAGGAAGCTTTATTAAATTTTTAATGGGGTCACCTGCATGGAGACTGGGGCGCAGTAGTGAGTACAGAGTCTATTTCCATGGCAGCGTGCCATGCAATGCCACAAAGTCCCCAAGGAGCCCCAAACCCTTTTCTGCACCACCGCTGCCTCTCTTAATGATGCTCCTGCTTAGCTAGCCGTGCTTCTCAGGAGAGCAAACCCTGACCTGGCCATATACCGCCATGATTAATTACAGCTCATAATGACTGCTGGGATTTTCCACACTGCCGGTCTCTGCCACAATATGAACCACACCTTGATTCCACACCAACCCCCCCCCCCGAAAACACACCCCACCCTCTTCTCAGAGTTTCTTACACCATGTGCTTCAAGCATAGACAATGTGACCATCTCAGTTATCCTTGGGGGGGGAGGAGCCTGCAGGGGAATATTTACAATAACAAAACCCAGGTCAGGTTATACCAACAAGACCCATATGTGATGCGTTATCAGATTGGTTTGCTTTGAAGAGGAAGATCCCTTAAGCAGTTCACTTCATTTGTCTTTAAATAGCAGGAAAATATGAAAGAAAAGTGCATTAATAAGTTTGCTGTATTAATTTACTGGGCACAAAGCTTGGTACGTCTAATCAAACTATTTCCCTGGGGTGCGTTTTTAAAACAATTACAGTTAAATGGGCCAGGAAATGTAGTGTGGTTGTGGTTGTTCACTGCTCAACGGTGGGATGAGAGATCGCAACTGATTTTGCCCTGGAAAGAGGGCGATCGTCCTCTATTCTGTGGCTCAGTTGTCATTTACACCTTGTGATGGAAACAGAATGTTCAGCAAATGGAACCGTTTAGAAACATGAAAGAAAAACCGGAGCAGAAGCCTACGGTAATCATAACACGCTCAGTCGACCGGCAGCGTTTTTTTTGTGCCCTTTGGGCAAACACAAAAAAACGTATTTTTCCACACCAGCCTTTCTTCAGAAAGCTCCCTCGTGCTACAGTCAATGCGCTGCACTGCTGGAGAGTGCCACCTCATGTGTTTGGACATGTGGTTCCCTGCCCAGTCTGAGTCATGTTGCTTTAGCGACTGCATTAAGCGGGGAGGTGATAATAAAGAGGAATTGCCAGTGGTGGGAAAATAAATGCATGATGAAACAGCCCAGCAAAGCACGAAATAGATTTTTAAGAAGCTGTTCCTTCCCCCATACCGCCTAAGGGCTTTCATACCCTTAAGGGATTTTGGTTTATTTATTTATTTATTTATTTGTGGGATAGGTTCACAGAAAAGCTGGCAGATCAGGATTCATAAAGGATCACTGGTCACCTCTGCTGACCCCTTGGGGATAAGGCAGCAGTGATGCTGGCCTAGAGCTCAGCATCATTACGGTACGAGAACCTGCTCCAGTACCGGGGCCACCGAGGGGTTTGACAGCAGCAACCGAATATTCCGGGCGAGCTGCTGGGGATTACAACCTGACACCGTTTCCACTCCGTTAAATCGCCCCGAACAGCATGGAGATGATGTCTGTAATGTGCAGACATCGGGAGCACGCCACCATCGCAGAGCGTTCGAGCAAAGCAGCGCAGTGTGCAGGAAACCACCGTGCAACTGCGTAATTAAAACAGGGGGCGTTACCCTCCGGTAGCAGAATCATTACCGGAAACATTAATAACGAGGGTGGGTGGGGGTGTGAGTTACACACACACAAAGTTCAAGTAATTAATAATCCGTATTTTTTAATTTTATTTTAAAATGCAATTATAAAGCGAGTGGGTTTTCCAATACGGTTGTGCTCTCATCCTTCATGGCAAACCCAGATCATGTGCCAAGTCTGCGGACTTTGATGAATGAATCCATCCACCCTCCCACAGCCCCCATCTTTGGAGCAGAAATAGTTCAGTTATTTAAACTAAATCAGAGAACAGAGTGCAGCCATCAGGCCATGACAGATGTTAAAATAACCAAAGCAGCTGTATCTTTCTCTCTTTTTCATTACCACCATTTCTTCTGAATGGAGAACTTCGGTCTTTCATTCATTTAAACAGTGTATAATAAATCTGCTGGCACGAGCTGTTTTTATTTGGAGCCTTGATTGGCAGCTCAGTTGTGTCACTCTCCTTCGGGAACTCAGGAAAATGTACTTTAATAACCTAGCGGTCTTCTTCTCTTTCTTCATCGCTTTCAAAGTTCCTGCTTACCATACCGGACGCCCACCTTTCTCATTCAGCCTCGCGCTCAGAGCTAATTCAGCCTCGCGCTCAGCGCCAATTCGTCCTGGCCAGCGTCAGCACTGGGTCAAGTCTCTTCTGTGAGCCCGGAAAATTTGAATACTCCGAAACTGCACCGGGCAGCATCCTTTTTATTGTTCTGAAATGTGAACGTCTTCCTTTGGCCCAGAGGTCTTTGGAAAGCTTCTCCACTGATGAAGCTGAACAGTTTTGTGTTCCATTATGGATATCAAAAGGAATCTCTGTATTAAAGATTGTTGAGAAGGGAGAATGTTTGCCCTGAACGGCGATGGGAAAGGGCTTAGATGTTATGGATGTATTATGACTGTAAATAAAACAATACAACAACAAAACTGTCATTCCTAAATCATCGTCCTGAGATAATTTACAGGCAGTGACTTTTACAAACTTGAAAAATATAGCCACAGGATTGCATGAAACTAGAATGCATGCAGCGCTGATTCATACAAATCACTCGTTTTCTGACTGAACACTGCAATCTTAAGCTCTGCCGAACGTCATCATTTCATGTAACCACACCAACGTAAGCAACACGTGTGCACGTGCGCATAGGAGTGACGATGCCCCTCTGTTTATTTTTCAGAACTGGACCAAGGGCGAACTATTTCAATTTTACTCTTCCTTATGCTTTTTATAATGTATTTTCATTTCAAGACATTGTGCATGTGAATAGCAGTAGGCCTACACCACACACACGAGCGCGCGCGCGCGCGCGCACGCACAGTTTACGAAGTTACGAGTTTCCTAGCCTAAACGTTAATGTCCAGTTGTTGCAGCACCGGCTCACCTGTCCCTTTCCGTCTAACGGGACTGTCCTTTCCGACTAACGGGAGAGCCAGTCCTGGCTTTTCCTCAACCCCCCACCTCTACGCTCAGCACGCAGGCGTGGTGAACAGTACCGCAGGCAGGGGGCGGCAACATGGCGGAGAGAGCTGTGTAGCCTTCAGTAGAGCACTGGCGAATGACTACACAGCGAGCATTACTGGCTGACACCCAGAAAGAATCCAGAATTAAAAGGATATCATTGCGTTACGCATTTTTTGGCTAATATTAGTAGTTGCAAGCATAATGTATGTGTATGGTCGTGGAGGAAAAGAGGGAGGATTTTAACGGAAAAGAGGATTTCCCCCGTACTATTCCAGAATTTTCTTTATTTTTTTCTCATTGATGCTTGTGCATAGTCGGTGGTTATAGCTACAGCAGGTGAGATCGGGGCCGCTCCTTTGGATTCGAGTGGAGATGTCGAGCGAGAAGCCGGTTTTAGTGCCGGGTTCGGTATCGCTCTCGGACCGAGAACCTCCCCCGGGTCATGGGCAACAGGGGACAACGGACTCTAATACTACTGAAATGATGGTGTCCGGTTCGGGCTCAATGGTCCTGCCGGCCGGGGTGATCAATCCCTCGGTTCCGATCCGGAATATCAAGATGAAATTCGCCGTTCTCATCGGTCTGATCCAGGTTGGAGAGGTTAGCAACAGAGACATTGTCGAGACGGTTCTGAACCTGGTAAGAAAATCACAGAGCACCTGCATGCGCCAATGAACGAGCTAGCTACACGCTGAGGTTGCTTAGCAAGTCAGCCAGTTAGCAAGCTAGCAAGCTATTTATGTTTTATATTGGGAAAATATAGATAGCTAGCTTGCTACCCGGCCAAGTCAATCACTATAGCTCGTGAACTTGCTATTTACCAAACAATGCTGGTTATGTTTTGATCGGATTGAGATGTTTTTCTCGTGTGGGGGGTTTTGTTAGCTGACACAAAATTAGAAAAACACAAACATACTCGCTGGCTAGCTACCTATTGTGGAAACATCTGAATATTGGTGCTAGCTAGCTGGCTTTAGTACCGTAGTTGGCTAGCCAAAAGATGCATTAAAATTGTCCATTTGTTTGATGTGTTAATGCTTTTACGTTTGGTATCATGCAGTATCTTGTGTGAGGTAGAGTTGTCATTGCAATATCAAATTATGCGTAATTTCGTCAGAAACTGGAATAATGCATTTTATTAATTTTGTTGACTTGGGTTCGTTATCTGAATCCAGTTGTTTGAAAATGATAACATGGGTAATACATAACACAGCAGCTCTGGCTGTAACTGGTATCGCAAAAAAAGGTATGACCATGACTTGTCTTCCGAAGTTTACAAGCTGAGCATCTGTCTGCGGAAAACTGAAAACAGGTTTTTAGGGAGCTATCATACGTAGCCTATACATTCTGCTATGCATTCTCCTCATGCGTTACACAGTAAAGATTCCTGTACATGACCTAGCTATGCAAACTGCTACTTTTGGTCGTCCTGATGCATTGCGTTTGTTTTCAGGTACTTTCACCCAGTAATGTTTTGGACTTCGGAGCTAAACGTATCATAATCGTGTTTCATGCTTGTCCTGCGCCTGGCTTGAGTGTGTTGGTTGAACCCAGAAATCCGTTGCAGGCAAAGATAATGTGTCGTCCAAATTAAATATTACCGTGTGACTTCGTCGGTGCAAACAGTGCAGAAGACTATAATATCGCTTGTCAAGTGCTTCGAGAGGCAGGGTTGTATAAGTTGTTAGATTAATGACTTCAATTCGTCCTCATTATAACGTTATAAGGCAAAGCACAGCACCTTGGTAAAGTGCTCACCCTACCACTACTGCGGATATGCAAGGGTCATTCTCCGAATATACTGCGATTCTGTACTAGGCGGACCGTGTGTGTGTGTGAATGTGTGAAAGCGCATGCTGGCGCGAGTTCATGTTGACAACGATTACCAACACACTACTCAAGAACTACATGAACAATCCTGAAACCGTTATGTGTTCTACGGGACGTTTTGTTTTCTTGATATGAGAATACAGTAAGCCAGATAACCTGGTTGTTCCCAAAAGAGTCACCGTCATTGAATTGTTTTGCAAATACTATCATACTTGTACATATTAAGTAAGATGTTGCAGCACACAGCGGCAAAGGCGAGAATTGTGGTTATGGTCTTCACTGCGAGGGAACAGCCGTGAATGCAAGGGGGGTGTTGCTGTATTCAGAACTAGCTAACAGATGTGCTCGAAAGAGCGTAATATTAGAGAAAAGCAACACCGTGTAGATTACTGGAAAAAAAAAACAAGTTACAGTATCATTCAAAGTTTTGTGCCTTTGCTGAAATCTTGGCAAAGCCACATATTATCGGAGAATTAAAGAAACCACAACTGGTGCCTTGGGACTGTATCGATTGAGGTTGAATGCCTCGCAGGCGATGTGGTAATCAATAGTCTGTTTTTTTTCTTTAGAGAACATTCTGAAGGGACAGGACGTAGGCTACTCGAGATGCCCAACCCAAACCACAGTGTGGTCTGTGTTCGTGCATGGTACAGAATGTGTTTGGTTCACGTCACACAACCTGGATGTTTTTAAATAAAATTTTACATGAGCTTACAGTTAGCAGCTACCTGCTCATCAGGCGTTTATAGTATATCCCCTTACAGACCCTATGCCCTATGTTTTTAATCGAAGCAAATGCTTTTATGGAATGACAGGAAATAATTATTGGAATATTATATCTTTATTGGGTTTTTATCATTTAAAATAAGTCAGAATATACTTGTATTTTAAAGAAGGCAGTGCAAGTATATTCAGGTGGTCCTCGTGTTGTATTAATAAATTGGGGGTATTTTAGAAACCAGTCAAACTTAAAATTTGTCTTTGCAGGGCACTCTCTTCACTGAGTGACGCAATGTTCTTTATTAGCATAATTTTAACGAGTTTTTTTTTTAAGCTTGAAAGGTCCCCTCGTGCGCGTTTAGTGCAGCGTTAAACGTATGAAAGCAATAAATTCCTGTGATCTGTTTCGCTGCTGTCTGGCGTTTAACAGGGCGTATTACCTGTTGGGAAGGCTTTGTGTAATTTCCTTGAAGGAATGGAGCAGGCTCTATATCCCACTGGTGGGATGGTGCTTATTTATTTCTCAGTGTTTAACTTCTTAATGCTCAGTGTGGAACAGCGGCCCTTGCTGTGATTCGAGTCTTCATCTCATAGGCTTAGATTAAAGAAATGTACTGCATTCCCCTGCTTGTACAAGATTTAAAATTCTGTGTTTTCTTTTTTTTTTAGTAGGATAAATGAGGACTCTGTCACAACTGTCAACACAGATTGTTTATTATAGATGATTAAAAAAAAAAAAAAAAATGTAAGTATGCAATTAAGTAAGTTGATTTGTAATGGGTTTTTTTTTCACTCTCAAGGGACTAAAAACAGTTTTCTGTGTTGTTTGATCTTATTGCATGTTTACATAAGTCACAGTTTTCTTTCTAGATCAGGTCATCTAGAAAATTAATCAGTATGCAGTATATCCATGAATTTCCCAACCTTTTAAAATCATATCAGCTTTTCTAGCATAGGTATAAAAAGCTGTATTTAATATATTTGATTGCATCGAATTTAAGGAAAGACTTGCATTTGGAAGAGTGTCGAATTTTATAAAGAAATCTATAAAAACGAACAACTGTATTAACTGATCCAAGAAAAAAACAAAATCTAATGTTCCAACTGTAGCATAACCAGCACCATTTGTGACCAGACAAACAAGCAAAAACAAACAAACAAAAAGCTTCACATTGATGATGACTAATTGGAATAACCGTGTCCAAGTTTGGCGGGGTCCAATGTGAGATCTGTTCATGGGGCCCAAAATCCCTGGTGGCACCCTGGTGTCTCCACGAGCAGGTGAACTCTGGGAATGACTGCGTTTGTGACGCCCTGTCTTTTCCCCCCCACAATTCTGTGCGGTCAGCACGCAGCCCCAGTCTGTGGGCCCAGACCATACAGTGGGCAGCTTTACAGCGGGACTCTTAATGCAGAACATTGCGTTTTCAGTCGTTAAGCAGAAAAAAAAAATCTGTCATCGTGGTGAAACGCGGTGATCGATCGCCGGAGCTGGCTGTCCTGGCAAACGGCGCCTGGCTCCGGGGCAGCCTGGCCGAGGCAGGAGTTCAGCTGTCTGAAGTACGAGCCGTTTTAAAAAAAAAAAAAATCATTTTTAAAGGACTCGCGGCTTTGGCTGTACCGTCGGGGGACTGTTGCTTTGCTTGGGGAGTAGAAGCACATTTTACGAGTAATTTTCATTCAGTGGTTAAGTTGGACTGTGTGGCAGTAATTTTCAGCGGCCCCTGTGAGCCCGTGTGGTGTCGTTCGTTCTTTTTTTTCCTTCCCCACCACATAAAACACAAAACTCAAAGTCAATATTTTTTGTGTGTGTGAATTTTGCGGGGAAGAAGTGGACTTTTAAAATGAAACCACAACAAAAAAAAAAAAAAAAAAAAATTTGGGCCGTAGGCTATTTCACAAAGGATATTGCCTTGAACTGACTTGTCTGAACTGGAGGTTTTTTTTTAAATGCTTGGCTGGACGGTGCTTTGGTGCAGGCTGGAGCTGGCTGCCTCTGTGTAGCAGGCTGTGGAAGCAGGTGAAGCAGCTTGTTTGATGAGCGCTCCCCTCAGCCCCCCCCCCTGTCTTGGGACATCCGGGGGGGGTCAGCCGGTGTGACAGGTGGTGTCAAGCGGTGATGGCCCCCCCCTCAGCACGCTGCCCATGTAATTACTTCTCCAGGTGACGGTGTTTATTGAGCAGCGGGTGCTTTGATGACCCCCAGGCTGGAAGCGGGACGTGTGTGTGTGTGTGTGTGTGTGACGCGTGGGATGGGAACCGGGAGGACTCAAGGCCGGAACCCATGTCCTTCTGTCGTCGCCGCCGCGCTCCCACGCGCGCTCCCTCAGGCCGAGGAAGCTCGCTGTCGCCGGGAAGGGTGTGTGCGTGTGTGTGCGTGTGTGCGCGTGTGTGTGCGTGTGGTGCTGGTGTGTGCTGCGTTGTTGTGTGGTGTGTGTGGGTGGCTGTATGGGTGCGTGTGAGTGTGTGGTGTGAGTGTGTGAGTGCGTGTGTGTGTGCGTGAGTGAGTGTGTGTGTTTGTGTGTGCGTGTGTGTGAGTGTGCGTGTCTCTGTGCGTGCGTGTGTGTGCGCGTGTGCGTGTGTGAGAGTGTGTGTGCGTGGCTGTTTGTGTGTGGTGTGGTGTGTGTGTGTGTGCAGTGGCTGTGTGTGCGGTGAGAGGCTGCAGTGAGGTGTGAGTGCGTTGTGGTGTGCTTTGTGTGTGTGCTGTGGATGTGTGTGTTTGTGTGTCGTGGTGCGTGTGGTCTGGAGTCGATGCGTGTGTGCGGTGGCGAGTGTGTGTTTGTTGGTGGGGGGCGTGAGACGCTCGATGGCTGCATAGAGAGGTGAATTACATGGAGCGTTTTAATCATGGTTGAATTTTTAGATTTCAAAGAACGCATTTACCAGGTTCAAAGACTGGGAAACAGCAGAAAGTTCCTGAACACGTTAGAATGGCTGAAGGATATTCAAGCACTGTGTTCAGTTTGGGGAAGCTTGCTGAGTGTGGTAGTGATTCCTGTTATGCAGTTGAGCGGTGTGAGTCATCGTTTCTGTTCATTTGTGCTGGTAATGCTAAGGTGCAGTGTGGCTGCTTCTGTTTTATTTTCGAGGTAAGATGAACGTTGGTCTTCGTGGAAAGTACTGGCAAGGGGGGTGGGGGTTGTTGGGCTGTTGATTCGAATGCAACCATTTATCTCTGTACGCTACTTTGCAAAGAGTTCTGTGTTTGAAGCACCTCCGAATAGGTAGCCTTTAGCATCCCCAGTTTTATTGTTGATTATTTCTTCTTCCCGATGGTAATAACACACTGGTGCTGTTACTGCACTGCTGTGTGCAGTGTTTCATTTGTGCGACAGCAGCAGCTAATGTCTGTTTGGGGCTGTAGCACGTCTGCCATTTAAACGGTATGAGATTCTTCGTTCTCGGCTCGGCTATTCTTGTCTGGAGTCCATGGAAGGCGGTGCCTGGTTATATTTATGCCAGTAGTGTCCCTTTTCCTCCAGGTCTTCCATTCGGCCAGTCCATCATCGGGAATTTATTAGCTCTGCTAACGACTGTGTAAACAGGGTTGGACCTCCAAAGATTTGAACCCAGAAACCTACAGTGACGGGGTCTTAGAGGGCAGTGCCCAAAAACCCCTGCCCCTCCCTCCCTCCCTCCCTCCCTCCCTGCAGTACTCTCTCAGTGCTCCGGTTCTGGCAGGTTTTGGGATGTGTGCCTAGTCATTGTTACGACTCGGGAGATTAACGGCGGTGTGTTGTGTTCCGCGTTCCGTGTTCCGTGTTCTCGCGCACGGCCGTAGCTTACAGCGCAGAGGCGGCGACCGCGACTGCAGCCGTCCCCCCTGCGGAACGTTCCGGCGGGCGCGGGCCCCGGCACCTCCCAGACACCTTTTTTTCCGCCCCTGCTGAGCGAACGCAGCGCCGTTTCCATGGGAACCCCCCCCCCCCCCGTTCTGGGAATTGTCGCCAAATTCCCGCTGCAACGAACCTGTGTCAGCTCAGCTTCCGGCCAGACGCTCCGGAATATTGGATTAGCGATGCTTTCAAAAAGCGGTCCGGGCAGGCTGTGGTCATTCTGTTAAAGGGGAACTGACTGTCTGAGTTTACTGTAGTTATTTCTGTAGCTTTTGGGGAAAAGAGGGTTATTTATAAACTTCACAGAAAGGTAAATTCACAGAGGTACAGAGTTGCTGATGCATTTTACTGAGGACTTGTTGCCTGTTTGAAGAAGAAAAACAAAACCTTTTTTTCCTGAAAGCACATTTAATTTCTTTAAACAGGACCTCGTCAACATGAATCATTTCCGTGAATGTTCTCAGTACCGTTGCTTTTTATTCAGAATTTAGAATTGAATATGTTGGCGTACCATTATAAGAATTCAATGTTATTTGTATATCGCTTTTTTTTTTTAACAGACACTGACACGAAGACGCTGTACACACTTCACAAAGACGCCAAATCTGTTTGGCTGTCTAAGAAGAACTAATAAACTGACTGCAGTCTGCCAGTTTTTTAAAAATACATTTTGAATGTGTTTGTGTATCGCAGAGTGCAATGGAGAGCCGTTTAGGGAATTCTCCAGTCAGGTCTCGATCAGATTCACTTCACAGGAGATCTACGCAGAAGCCAGAATTATTTTCTGATTATGTCTCGGCTGCCTTATTTTCAGATGCCGTCTGCGTTTACGCGGAGATGAGCGTGTCAAGATCGCGGTGTGGTGGCTGTGGAATTAGTTATGAATTGTGTGTGCACTGGGTAGAGTGGAAACAAAGCACGTTTTGCAGTTTACCTCTGGGTCTGTAGGAAGGCTTTGATATTTTCACAGGCGGGCTGTTTGGAATGGATAACTGGCACTCGTTAGAACAATCTACAGCGATGATCTAAAATTAAAAAAAAAAAAAGAGGAAGACAGAAAGGATGTTTCCAGGTTTTCGTTTTGTTATTGTGCTTGTGAGTACGATTAATGATTTATGAGCATTTTTGAGTCTCGTCGCAGAGGGAGATGTTTTTTCCTGGCTCAGGAAAAAAAAGTGTTCGTTTAATGGGGTGGGGTGGGGTGGGGGGGATGGGGGGATGGGTGGGGGATGGGGGCAGTGGTTGTTTGTGGGCCCCTCCAGCCCCGCGCTGTCGGGTCCTAGCACAGCTACTGTAGCATTAAGCGGTCGGCTAGCGCTGGACGTCCACGCCAGGGGCCCCTGTCTGCCACCGGAGCCGAGGCTGAGGAGCAGCCTGGAGGGAGGAAGACCACAGAGGGAAGAGGAGCTCCATCAGTAAACCCTGGGTGGCGGCGGGGGGGGCGGGGGGGCATGTTAGCATGTGGTGCTAACGCAAGGAATATCCATCAACTGCTGCTGTTGAGCTCACAAATCCAAACTGCTGCAATGGTGTCCTTTTAGTGGTATTGGGTTTTTTTAAATTTTATTTTATTTTTTACTGTTGCTGGTGACAGTGGTGACTCTTGCGTGCACACGCACCCCCCATCACCCCCCCCTCCCCCCCCAATCATTCATCAGCTGGGTAAATTACTGAGCCTGTAGTGGAGAACTGCAATCATACAAGTGTGTGTGGGAGCAGGGTTTTGGAGTGTTTGGGGGGTGGGGAAAGCGTGTAGGAGTGTGTTTGGGAGAGTGGTCGCATGACTACATTTGAAACAGCACAGTGTGTGTATGTGTGTGTGAGAGAGAGAGTGAGAGAGAGATGGTTTCTGAGTGTTTTGGTGAGTATGGGAGTACGTCCGTGAGAGGGCATTGGTGTGTGTGTGTGTGCGCATATGTGTCTGTGTGTGCCTGTGTGTGTGCGTGCTTCTGTGTCTGTGTGTGTCTGTGTGTGCGTGCTTCTGTGTCTGTGTGTGTCTGTGTGTGCGTGCTTCTGTGTCTGTGTGTGTCTGTGTGTGTCTGTGTGTGCGTGCTTCTGTGTCTGTGTGTGTCTGTGTGTGCGTGCTTCTGTGTCTGTGTGTGTCTGTGTGTGTCTGTGTGTGTATGCTTCTGTGTCTGTGTGTGCGTGCTTCTGTGTCTGTGTGTGCGTGCTTCTGTGTCTGTGTGTGTCTGTGTGTGCGTGTACAGAGCGTGTTTGGAGAGCCCGTGCAGGGGTGTGTACTTTTGCAGAGACCCTGAGAGCGGGGTGGGGAGGGAGCTGGGCACTGCTGGTGCACATAGAGGATGCTGGGAGCTCGGGGGACCTTCCTGTCGGCGGTAGAGGTCATGCGGAAGCCCAATCCCAGGGAGTCTTCGTGCCCTTTTGTTTCCTGAGCACGGCTTGCAAGAACACCAAGGTCACTGAACTGTGCTCTGCGCTGTGTAAAGATGAGCAACTCTGCACAAACCCCCCCCTCCCCCCTCCCGCGCCCAACTGGGGACCCTGCATTAATATTAAGGATCGCTTTGTTGTGGCGAAAAGCTGTAAACCAGCGCGGCTCCTCGGGGGAGGAGAAAACAAACCGCGAACGATCAGGCTGCACATCTAATTAATCATCTCAGTATCTCGTGTACTCAGGGCAGATGCTGCCAAGTTAATGATGCTCAGTCATTATTATCACTTCAGTCCACTTTTTCCGAGCCGAGCCGGTTGCCTTCGCTGTTTGCACGGGGGAATTCTGAAAAGGTCTTGCTTAACCCTTTAAGGTACGAGGTCACAAATACGTGATCGGAATGTTCTTAACTGAACGTTCTAATCCTGATGTAACAATCAGTACTGGTAATTGCAAGCAGTTCCTTTTATTTATTTATTTATTTATTTATTTATTTATTTTATTTTATTTTTAAAAAATAAAACCTACTCTTCCAAGGGCTACTAACATCTTTTGTTGTGGTTAAATTTCGGTTTGAGGTTTGCCTGTTTATTGATGTTATGTTATGTTATGTTTGTTTAAATGCCATTGTATTAGCTAGCCTACACATGGCTGTTTACCTACCCGATATTAACCAGCAGAAAGATCGGTCATTTCTGCTGTTACTGAGAGTGGAGATTATAACGGTCCCTTATCAGTCACCAGGAAGTGAAAATGTGCTGTCAGTGTGTCTGTGACATGAGTCACTTGGAATTGCAACATGTACAGACCGGCCTATTGCTTTTAAATGACTGACTCTATGGCCCTGAATTGCTGAGAACTGTCTTTGTTCCCTTGCCCACTTAATACTCCCGAATGAATCCTCCTATACCTTATTCACACCTGGGCTAAATAAGTCATTTTAAATCCATTAACCCACCACCCCCCAGCACCAACACCCCCCCAGATAAGAAAGGAGTGAGAGTACAGGGTGCTGTTTGTGCTGTGGTGTATGTGGACATGCAGGCCAGGCCTGACTGTGTGATTGATATCTTCGCAGATCACACTTAATGGAAAGAGCCGAGCGGCAGCCCTCTGCAGTCAGGGAGGAGAGCGGCAGAGAGAACGGTGGAGAGAGAGTGGTGGAGAGAGCGCGGTGGAGAGAGAGCGGTGGAGAGAGCGCGGTGGAGAGAGAGCGCTTTTGCATGGCTAATCGCGCCGGGCTGGACACGGCACCTGTGAAAGATCGCCAAGTTACAAGAGAGGGAAGGAGAGAGAGAGAGGGAGAAGCAGAGAGAGAGAGGGGGAGAGAGGGAGAGAGAGGAAGAGAGGGAGAGGAAGAGAGAGAAGAAGCACCACCACCAGAGAAACAGCTGAGACGAGGTCTGGGGAACAGGAGGACTGGTCTCGATGGATGTCATGTGGAATGCTGATTAGTCGAGTGAGCTGGTGGAGTGCTGAGCGTTTTCTGAGGTATCTTTCTGGTGGCCTGACGAGTGCTTGTTCCTCAGGTGGAGCGCTGTGCCAGGCCTGGCTCTAATGTGTATTTCAGAAGCTGTGCACTGTACTACAGTCCTGCAGGACCCGGAGAATTTTCAGCAAATGGTGGTACAAACTAAAACTTACAATCACAGTAAAAAATATATATATATATATATATATTTCAGAATATTGGTGAAAATGGATGTGACGTATTAATTCCATATTTGCAAATAATTTTGGGCTACATTTTGACTGGGCCACGGGGAAAGTTTAATTGTTCGTGAAGTCTGCCGTGAGCTCAGAAAAGTTTCGGAACGCTTGCCCGTAAGTACAGTACTTAACCTGGACCGCTCCTGCGATTATTCTGCTCATAAACGTGAGCTGCTAGCGCAGAAGCTCAGGCCATGTCATTTACTGGGGATAAGGCGTTGGGCTAAGCAGATAAATGGCCTGTGTTATGATAACGACCGCTACGCGGGATTGCGAGCGAAGCTCTAACTTCGCTCGCTGGTTTTATCGCTCGGGAAGGTGTCGCGCGTGAGAACGGGAAACTTCGACGGAGAAACAATTTGCGACTTTGTGTCGGGGGCGGCCGTCTGGGAATTTCACGCGTGTTTTTCGCTGGAAGCTGACAGAGTTTGTTGTTTGGTGCCGACGCCTGTCATTTAGAATGATGTTTTATGCCGCAGACATTGTTACGTGTAACGGTTACCGCTAGTATACACACACGCTCTCGTTTTCTTCCTTGTCTGAGCGTCCGCTTTACTCGTTGATGGTTGGGATGGCGACGGCGTCACGTCTGAGGTGTCTGGCGTTCAGCTGCTGTCAAACCGTTGCCTGTCGTCAAATTATAAATGGCTGTCTCTGATTCTGCCGTTACTATGCGGGGGCAAGGATGATTGACTGCCTTGTTTCTGTCGCCAATGGTGCCTTGAGTTCAGGGGTGGCCAACCCTGGTCCTGGGGAGCCGCAGGGTCTGCCGGCCTTTGTTCACACCTTAATTGCAAACAGCCGCTTTAGACCTAAGAAGCCAGGTGAGGTGAGTTAACTGTGTAATCAACTGCTTTAATTGATCAATGAAGTGCTGAGTAAAAAAGAAAAAGACCAGCAGCCCCTGCGGGTCTCCGGGTCCTGGGTCGGCCAGCCCTGCTGTAGACCCACAGGTCCTGCTGTAGCCCCACAGTTCCTGCTGCAGCTGCAGACCGCGGGCTTCCTCGCCGACAGACGCAGCCGTTCCCTGATTGGAGCTGGCGCTCGTCCGTCACACTGCGTGACCCGCGGGGTGTGAAATAGTCACACCGGCTCGCGAGATAAATGCAAGGGAGGCTGAAACGGCAAAAACTGAGCAGAAAAGGGAAAAGATATTGACAAAGGTTTGGTGTATTTTCTTACTGGGTGAACAGGGGTTTATGGGATAGACTAGTATATTGAAAATGCAATTGTGTGGTACATTAAATGTGAAGCCTTTCACCACATGTCAAGAGACCTGGGAGGTTATATAGAAATGAGGGAAGGACATAACAGGCTCTCTTGAAGTAGTACTTTGCTATGCCAGCAACCTCACTCTGAGGCTGAGGTGTCCTTGTTCATAATTTAATGAAATATCGTTTCTGCGAAAATGACCTTTGCTCAGCGATGGATTTCCATGGTAGATCTCACAAGGTTTCGTAAAAACGAGGGTTACAGAATCACCTGCCCGGCGTCCCGAAATATTTGTCAGGGTGCCTGAGTGGAATTTGGAATTCGCGGATTTACGAGAGGCTCAGGTCAGCAGGAGCCGGTGAGGGGGGGCAGGCAGCGCCTCCGGCGTCCGCGGGACGGCCCGGGAAGGGAAGGGAAGGTAAGGTAAGGTAAGGGTCACACAGTCCTCAGCAGCTCTTGAGACCGGGTGATAAATGGCCTCACCCCCGGCCCGCTGGGGAACCGCGCGCTTCCGGGGGGGACAAAGGCTGCGCGGATCGAGGCCAGTAGCACGACGCCGCTCCGCGCCGCCGCCATCTGAGCTCATTAAGGCCGTTTGCGCGGCTAATTTTTCATGGGGAAAGCGGTCTGGAGATGAAAGAAAGCCGCGATCCAGATAAAGTTTTAATAATGAAGCTGGCTCGCTTTCACTTTCCCGAGCTTGAGTTTAATTCTTTACAAAAACTCAATTGCTTCAGGAAGTTAAGCTGAAGAAAAAAAAAACAAAAAAAGTACCTTTTTAGCTTGAAGTAGGATCTGGGGTTGTTGTGGCTGTGTGGGATAATATTTGAAATGTTTTTTGTTTTTTTTTTGGGTCCTTTTTTCGTCAGAGCTTGTGGCAACATTCATCATGTTGAATGTCTAAACTTTTGCACTACTTCGTTGGTTAAAGGCCTTCCGTATTCGAACGGTTTTTTATTTATTTATTTTTTTATGTATGACTGCTTTTTATGAATTTGAATTCCTACCATCGTTTATTCGCAGCAGGCTTTCAGAACATTTCCCGGGGTCATATTTCTCATATTTTCTCCCACTGGCTGCGATGTGACAGGGTGGCAGATGAGTGGCTGATAGATATATCTCTCGGCGTTGCGACGCGGTCTTATTGCATTCTGATCTGCCACTTTGTCCCCGCCACATTAATCCAGGGAGTCAGGAGGATGTCAAACACGGCGACCTTGCCTCAGTGGAGACACGGCCTTATTTATCACAGAGCAGAAACCCGCTCAAACGCGGACACTCGATCTCCTTTGGGCGATAGCATGCCGTCTCTTACAGTATTTGGGCGAAACCCCTCACATCTTAATGTTGTTTCTTTTTTTTAAATGTGTTATTATTAATGACTGGAGCCCTTATGCAGAGTCCAGCCAGGAAGTGACAGTGAATTGGGCTTGACTGAGTCGAGTCAGTCGGCACGTTGTTGCTCCCTGTCCCGTGTCATCCGGGGTTGTCTGGTGAACACACTGGACGGGGGGGGCTCTGCTGCTTTTGTATCCAGGCAACAGCACGAGGATGATGTCCTTGCCTTGAGGACTTGTCCGGTCACCGGCTCCCTCTGCCCTCTGATGCCTTGGGATGGAAGTGTGTGTGTGTGGTGTGCGTGGTGTGGTGTGCGTCAGTGTGCGATGCTTGTGCGTGTGTGTGTGTGTGCATGTGCGTCCTTGTGTGCTTTATGTGCATGCTTTGCATGTTTGTGTGATTTGTGTATACTACGTGTGTGTTGTGGGTGTGTATTTGCATGTGTGTGTATGTATGTGTGTGCTCACAAGTTGGGGGAGGGGGGGTTTGGTGCCATTGATTTTCGAGGTCAGTTATGCTTAGTGCAGGAAACTTCATAATGAGTTTTGGATTTCCACCAGCCCCCTGTAGAGCTGTAGCCTGCCTGGATTAGCAAGCTCTCTTTTTTTTGGCCGATTACAAAGAGCAAATACCTGGAGTAAGCAATAAAAAATGAACAGAATCACAAATAGAGCTGGGCTTTGTTTAGTCTTTATAGTGCGCATTATTGGACCGTGCAGGAATCAGGAAATGTGCTGCTACGTTGGCTTTGTGAATTAAGCAGTATCTCAGAAGCCGATGAGACGAAAAACAAATTTCATACTTTGTTGCATATTAATGACATTTTTTTTTTTTTTCTGTCCTTGAGAAGTGAGTGTTTGGCTGATTTGTAAGTTGGATAATGTAGAACGTGATTGAATCTTAATTTTTGTTTAAAGATCAAATCAAACTAACATTGTGTACTGTGTGGATATAGATGTGTGGTTACTTGAGGGGGGAAAAAAGCAAGGGATTCTAGTGTTCTGAAATAGTATGGGCGGCAGTGTAGAGTAATGGGTAGGGAGCTCGGCTTGTAACTGAAAGGTCACAGGTTTGATTCCCGGGTAGTGCACTGCCGTTGTACCCTTGAGCAATAAGATACTTAACCTGCATTGCTCCAGTATATATCCAGCTGTATAAATGGATGCAGTGTAAAATGTTGTGTAAGTCTCTCTGGGTAAGTGCCTGTAATGCAATGTAATGCATTATTCTGGCATTGGATTTACAATCCACAAGTTGCACAATTATCCTTCGGCAAGGTCGAGGCCAGCTGTTTTTACTGGTGCGAAGTTATCTTAAACCCACGTCAATTGTTTTTTTCTTTCAAGCTGACATTGCTCTTCTCCACAAAGCAGTGTTAGTCTCCCATTGGTTTGAGGAACATGGCCGCACCACTGACCTTATTTATTGTTGTCATGAGCTTCTCGGTTGCCAGATCTGGACCCAACCCAGCATTTAGGGGATATTCTGGAATGATGGCTGAAGTGCCATTTTCCACTTGAACTAAGAGTTGTTTGACCTGGAAGAGTGGAGCTGTGTGCTTCCTGTGGTTGTGTTATTCTCTGCTGTTGCAGTAAGGCGTGTATTTTTTTCAGTCTGCTAATAATTTGACAAAAATAAAAACACGATGGACAAGCCTTTGTCTGTTCATATGCTGTCGCCAAGACTGCATGCTCGCTGTTAATTCCGCATAGGCCTGGCCGTCCACGTGAAAGTGACATCATTGGAATATGAAAATATGCTGGCATATAAATGGCTTATTATCTTAATGCACACATTCAGAAGTCTCGTGTCCTTGTAGATGTATTTGGACATGCACACATTGCCAGTGATTAGCTCTATTAGATCCCTCACATTACACAATATGGGCTATTGTTGATATATCTAGTCTGCGCGGACCAGATTGCATTAGTCCATTGTGAGGGGGGGAACTGGGAATCGTCTTGGCCTAAAATCCGGCAGCATAATTATTCCAAGAACTCCGGGTGAAAGATGGGATTTCTGCTCTGGCAGGAATGCTGATCCCTTTGAGTCGGAATTACGGAAGCGGTTGGACTGGAAGGGCGGGGGGGGGGGGGGGTTCGGGGGGGGTTGGGGGGGGTTGGTAAACCATACGGGTTCGAGGCTACAGGCCTGTGCTTCTTTTATCACTTGTACAGATGGAACCGGGTCGGCTTGCTCACTGTGAATTTCAGGTCCCGTTCCCCTTTGCGTTTAGTGCCTCACTGGCTCGGGTTGTCTTGGTTACCCCCGAGCGATACTTCCGCCACAAACGTATTTATAAAGTCTCGAGATCCGCAGTTCGATATCCCTGCTTCCCTGCAGTGGCAGCGAGGACCTGGTAACGACGGACATAACGCGGTGCAGTGTAGCTGCGGTTTATGGCTACACTTTTTTTTTTTTTCAAGTTTTTTTTTTTCCCCCGCCTAACTTTTTTTTTTTCTCCAAAGAGAAATGGTTTGAAATGTGTCTGGAGACGCGAGGCGCCCGAGGGCTTCTCCGGCTCACCTCCACTTTGATCTCGCTTCGCCCCGCGATCAGCGCTAGTCTGACGGATACCTGGCGGAACAGAGAGGTCCTCGGCTCCATTAAAACAGCTGCGTCCCCAGCCGCCCGCTCCCCCTCTCTCTCTCTCTCTTTCTCTGTCCCAGCCGCCCGTTCTCTCTCTCTCTCTCTCTCTTTCTCTCTCTCTCTCTCTGTCTCTCTCTCTCTCTCTCTCTCTGTCCCAGCCTCTCATTCTCTCTCTCTCTCTCTGTTGTCTCACTCTCTTTCTCTCTCTCTCTCTCTCTCTCTCTCTCTCTCTCTCTCTCTGTCCCAGCTTCTCGTTCTCTCTTTCTCGACATAGCTCAGGAGGTAAGAGCAGTTGTCTGGCAGTCGGAGGGTTGCCGGTTCGATCCCCGCCCTGGGAGTGTCGAAGTGTCCCTGAGCAAGACACCTAACCCCTAACTGCTCTGGTGAATAAGAGGCATCAATTGTAAAGCGCTTTGGATAAAAGCGCTATATAAATGCAGTCCATTTACCATTTACCATCTCTCTCTGTGTCCCAGACTCTCATTCTCTCTCTCTTTCTCTCTCTCTCTGTCCCAGCCTCTCATTCTCTCTCTCTCTCTCTCTCTCTCTGTGTCTCAGCCTCTCGTTCTCTCTCTCTCTCTCTCTCGCTGTGTCCCAGCCGGATCGCGCCGCCCGCTGTCTGTCTCTTGCTCAGGACCCCCCGGAGCATGCAGTCGTGTCTTCCAGCATCTAAAGCCCGTCCGCGTCTAATTTTAGTCAGTCTGGTTTGTTGCACCATGTAATATTTAGATCCTGTTGTTTTTGGAGAGACTCGGTGTATATTTTCAAGAGCACCAACAAAAAAAAAAGTAATGCGTACATTTTAAAACAGAGCTGAACCTCTGGTTTTTTAATGTTGCAGGTATGGGGAACGAGAGGGCAATAGAGTCAATAACTGTCCCCATTTATTCTGTGGCCAGTTAAATGTTGCAGTACCTTATCCTGCCAGAAGTCTGTTGGAGGCAGCGTTCTCACCCTCATGACCTGGCCTGGAAACATCTGCGGAGGAGTGTTTGAAAACACCCCCCCCCCCCACCTCCTGCAGTGCACTCTGAGGTCACCTGCTGTCACCTGCCGGGGGTGTGCCCTCCAGGGGGAGTCATGTGACTGGGATTTGGGAGGCACCTTGGGGCAGGGGGGTCATACAGTCCCTCACTGCTCGGTGGAGGACGCGCTGACTCACTGCAAGAACGGACTGCTGCAGTGAGCAAGGAGAAGAAGGGAGGGAGAAAGAGAGCGAGAGAGAGAGCAAGAAAGAGGGATAGAGAGACGGTGAGAGAGTTAGAGCTGGGGGCAGGAGACTGAAAGAGAAAGAGGGAGTGAGCAAGAGAGGGATGAGGCAGGAAGAGTGAAAGAGATAGAGGGAGATGGAGAGGGAGAGAGAAAGAGAGAGAGATTCCCCACACACATCAGCTCTGTTTACACGGTGCTGGTCTGATCTGCCCGTGTGTACAGTGGCAGGCATTACATCATAGCGGGCACATCCACAGACTGCACTTGTTTACAGCAGAGAGCTCGAGCCTCGCCAAGCCAGCGACGGCTTCAGGGGAGTCTCTTCCTCTCCTCCTCCTCCTCCTCCTCCTCTCTTCTGCTCCTCTGCAGAGAGTACCCAGTCTTTGTTCTTCACAGGAATCATTTAAAATTCATGCTGCCCCAGTTTCTCTACCGCCTCGCCTTATGACAGACATTTAAAGTGGCATATTGTGTTAATAAGGTTGAAATGATGTTGGTGATTTTAAATATATATATAATAGTATAATTCCGTTTTTGTCTTTCTGATTTGTTGTCCCCCCCCATTCAAAGGCTTTTTGGCCCTGCAGGGCAGGAGCTGCATATCAGTGCTGGCCTGATGAGTAGCCTGATGCTGTGTGGTGTTGCATGCTGGGTCTAATCCACTCTAAACCAACTGAAAATCCCATAACCCTTGGGGAGAGTTGGTGTCCAGTAACTGGGAATTTTTTTTGGGCTGAAGGAGGGCTGGGTTACAGAGGTATGGAATGCACCAATTTTAAAATTAAGACACCTATTCATGGAGAAAAACAGGCAGGGAGCAGTAATACATGTATAATGTCCTAATTAATATGTGGCTGCAATCTCTGTGGTGAGACACTTTGCAAGGTCACGGAGATTATGAAGGAGCGAGTCGGGGGAACACGTGAGATAAATGACTCTCTAACGCGATTGTGTTAGAAGAACGAAGCGGAGGAGATGTTGCGTGTTGTGGTGCGGATGTTTGAGGTGTGAGCCGCAGAGGACGGACGGACTCTGTCTCTGCAGGGTGAGCCTGGAGGCCCGCCCGCATGCTGGTCTGGAATGTCTCGGAGCGGGCTGGGCTATGGAGCGGGGACCGTAGATCAGGGGTGCCCTGTGTTATCCGAAAAGGGCCGGTGTGGGTGCAGGTTTTTGTTTTAGCTCGGCGCTACGACACCTGATTCTAATTATCAAGGTTCCTGATTGTGGAACACGATTGGTTAAATGGTTCAATCAGGTGTCGTAGTGCGGGGCTAAAAAGAGGAACCTGCACCCACACCGGCCCTTTTCGGATAAGACGGGACACCCCTGCCGTCGATGTTTAAATCGCTGTCAGCCTATCCCCCCCCCAAATAACAAACCAGACAGTACCTCTCTTCCCAGGGCCTCTGCCTGCTGCCAGACTCTCTCTTGGTTGGGATCCTCACCCATCCATCACAGAAGAGGGGCGGGATCAATTGCAGATCGATCTCCCGGGGGGGTGTGGGGGGGGGGGGGTGGGGAGGTATGGGGTCTGGGCGGCTGTTTGGAGTCGGTCCCCCGGGGCGGACGTGCTCACTCGCCCAATTTAATCGTCCCCACACTTCTGTTGAGAATAACAAACTGGAGCGGCTCCCCGTCGCCCCTTTCCAGACCCCCAGCCCGTTCCCCTCTGGGCCGACGGGCTCAGACACGAGAAGAAGCCGTAAAAAACCTCCCCGTCTGGCGCACGTACGCAACGCGCAGTCCCAATTACTGTTAAAGTGCGCTCGTGTCATGTGACACCACGGCTCTCAAAGATGAAATCCAATACAGCCCCAGCGTGGGGGTTATGTACAAATTAGAGTGTTTGGATATTTTTTATTATCTTGTCATTTTGAATTTTGGCAGGAATTAGAGTCTCTTTTATCTCTTTGTGTGAGTCAATACACCATGCTCCTGCTGTCTTGAGAATTTATTGAATTTAACACGCATTTCTTTTTCAGCATGTCCCCCCCCACAAGAATGCGGTTGATTCTGTGAGGATTTTTATTTCAAGCTCTCTAGGAATTATTTTTTTAAATTTCAGTCTCACCCAGCAATGTTATGGCATACCTCATGTTATTCTTCAGTATTCTAGACTGCTAACTCAAAGAAGACGGTTCAAAGAGGAATTCCCATTAAACTAAATATTTTCAGAGGTCCGACGGTGCATTTGAACATGTAACAAAGTCACGTCCGTGTGCTGTCACGGAAGTGCACTGAAAAAAAGAACGCAGACCAAGTGCTGTCACTGCGCTCTTATTTTTTACTCCCAGTTGCATCAGGGTGGCTGTGCTGCCTTGGACATGGTGTGTTCTCCCCTAAGGGTCTGTGTACTGGCTCCTAATTGGTCCACGAATTTTCCCCGATTTCAGAAGAGGGCTTTTTACTGAGGGCTCGACTGCCAGTTTGGACAGCGTTTTGGCATTGTTTTCATGCAGATCACTGCATGTTTTCATCCAACTTCTGTCCTTTACTTTCAGCTGTTGTACAGCATCAACTGTTGCCGATGTATAATTTTCCTCTATTTAAAAGGCTGGCCCGTTTCCTTTACTGCTAGTTTTGTATTTTGCCAAAATAAATTGCTGTGCGTGTCGTGCCAGCATCACGTTCAAGGCTCGTGTAAAAGATGGACGGAGTGTAGCACAGTGGGTAAGGAACTAGACTTGTAACCGAAAGGTCGCAGGTTCGATTCCCGGGTAGGACACTGCCGTTGTACCCTTGAGCAAGGTACTTCAGTATAGGCCTATACCCTTGAGCAAGGTGCTTCAGTATAGGCCTATATCCAGCTGTATAAATGGATACAATGTAAAATGCTATGTAAAAATGTTATGTAAGTCGCTCTGGATAAGAGCGTCTGCTAAATGCCTGTAATGTAATGTAATGTAATGTCCTGTAACTCGGATGGGTAGCGGACCAGAGAAAGGCCGTGTGTGTGGACTGTGGAGAAGGGGCTGTGAGGACAGGAAGAACATAATTTTTCTTATGAACTCGAGCTCGGTTGGTTCTGTGGATCTGCGCCTGCCCATTCTTCCCGTTCTACAGCTGAGAATTAAAAAGGTGTTTCAGGCGAGGCTGAAATGAATGTCAGGGGAATGAAAGCAGCTGACAGCCGGCGCTGAAAGGCTGCTCTCTGCCCTGAATGCATTTCTGTTGAATATTACAGCTTAGCAGGCTTGTTTATTTGCATGAAACATGAGGGGTTATAATTTTCATGTGAGGTCCTGTTTTTTTTTTTTTTTAGAACAATTTATACTTAAAAAAAACAGATGAAGTGCTCATGTTTTTTCTTTATCTTGCACGCAGCCAAAAATGTTAAAAAACATGTCCGTTCGGCTCAAGTTGTGCTCGTGTTGATAGTGGAAAACAGCGAAACTGTCACTTCCTGTGTTGTGCCCACAGCAGTGTGATGCTCAAGTGCGTTTTATTTGAGGGGGGGTGGGGGTGGGGGGGATCTGGGAAGGCGGAACACGATGGCGACCCATTTCACGGTTCGGTGCAGCCGCGCGCAGTGCTGCAGCGTCGCCGTCACACCCAGTTAAGCACACGGGCTTGTAATCTGCATGGACCCCTGCCAGCATCTCTCCGGCTTCACTCCCCCGTCATGTGATCCGGGCTTTGGAGTTTGGGGGGTGGGGGTGGGGGGAGTGGACACATGCATCCCCACACAAGCAGTGTGCGCTGGTGGCTGGGGGGTGAGGGGGGGGAGAGAAAGAGAGAGAGTGAGTGGGTGACAGGGGTGACAGAGACATCTACTTTGCTTTGTGTGGAGAGAGAGAGAGAGGTCGGAAATGGGGGGGAGAGAGAGAGATTGAGAGGGAGAAAGGGGGGAGAGAGGGAGAGAGAGCTCCTGTGCATTGTGTGCTGTCTATATAGTGTTCACTACAGGGTGAGGCCTGTAGTGAACACTATATAGTGGCACTATAGCACTGTGGGCTCAAAGATCACCCTTGTGAGTAACACCACCCACCCTGTCCACTGGTGATGCGTCAGTCACTTCCTGTTCATCTCCCCCCAGCCTCCTCCCTGTCTCCCCACTTTTCTCTTTCCTTCAGCCTCTCTTACCCCCCTCCCCCACCCGCATCCCCCGTTCTCTCTGCATACTGCCTTGTCCTCTGCTCTCTCTTACTCTGCCCATTTCTCCTGCCCCCTCTTTGTTTACTCTCCCTCTTTCATTCTGTCTACCCTTCTCTCACTCGTGTCCCTCAATATATATCTGTCCCCCTTTCTTTCTCTCCTTCCTCTCTGCCTCCGCTTGCCGTCCGCCGCTCGCTAACGCGGGCGCGATCACCGTGGGAACGGCGCGGCTGCTGTCTGCGTCAGCGTGAGCGTTAGCGCCAGCTCTCCTCCGCGCCCCGGGCCTTGCCTGCTGGCTCGTTGGCGGCTTTTAGTTCATACCCGCCGCTGATCCGGACGCCGGCAGCCCCAGATGGCGTTTTGTTTCTCCGGAAAAGCTGTGCTCGGGGGAGGACCGCCGTGGGAGAACGATCGGGCGCGCCAAGGGGAACTTTCTCTCCCATCTCCAGCCTCGGGTTAACGTTCCAGAACCCTCCGTCGGTGCTGCTTGGCTCCGATCTCGCCCTCCCCTGATCCACGTCTCAACAATATGAGACGCTGATCCAGATAAAAGCTGAAGATGAAGGCACAGACGCAGATCGGTGATCACCATCTCCCTGCAGCCTGATAGCTCAGTGAGATTTCCCCCTCCTCCTGTGTCTATAAACAGTGCAGCCCTGTTTCATTCCCCCTGTTATGAAACATTGGACTAATCTGCCATTGATTGCTGTGCAGATAATTAGCGAATGGTTGTTTATATCCAAAAAAACATAAACAAAACAACTGTGTGGTTTTCATCCTCGAAAGCGATGCCTTTTGGGTATCGTAGAGCTTTATCTAAAAACCTATAAGTCAGCTCCCAGATGGCTAGCGCTATGAGAGTGATTTAATTGAGTTGGTCAGCTGGACAAGCTGAACTGTTTTCCAGGCATGGCCAGCATCCCATCAGTATAGACATTCTCCAAAAAGAGAACTGATATTTTTAGAGGAATATAAATTCTCATGTGCCAGAATTTTTGAAACTATATTTTTTTTTTATTGAAACCACTACTTTGGTAGCCAGCAATAAGCCGCCTTCAAGGTGTATCAACAAACCACATGCTAATGTAATGAAGAGTGGCCTGTGGCGTAACTCTGTCCTCGGTCCTATTGCTGTCCCTTGGCGAAACTTAAAGCTAATTTAAAGCAGACTATGCTGGACTAAGCCGGTTATGCATTTATCTCATAGAATGAGCAAATCCAAACTTGGAAGGCAATTTTGTTGCACCCGGCTCTCTGTTATATTAAAAAAGCGATTTTGCTCGTCCTTTGGATATATAGCAATGATATATGCCCTGTGGCCTCCATATCCCAGAATGCATTTGTGCTCTGAACTCCATGTGCGGAACGTCAGTGAGGCGAATGTTGAATTCAGTGATGCTGTATTAGGGCTAAGAGCTCGCGCCAGAATCCTCTGATCTCGGCATCACCTGGTATAGGACAGAGTGCCGCCACCAGGCATCCCAGACGGATGATGAAATGTGAAAAAATGGTATCGGTTTTATGTACACGCGTGGGTTCTGGAAACCTGTCATATACATCGCTAATTTTTATTTTTGAATTTATATGTGAGAAGAAACGAAAACAAGCACGTGCAGCAGTGCACGCGTTCTTACAGAAAACAAATTTAATTGTTTCTCTTTCACACCCGCATGCATGTGCACACAAACACATTCTGTCACTGAATGATCACATCTTTGCTCACTTTCTGTCACGCGCCCGCGCACACACACACACACACAAAAAATGGTCTGTGAACTTGCTCGTTTATATTCTCAAGAACATTAAATACTCAGCTTTTTTGACACGTAGTTCTCTTTCATGCTGCACAGTGAACGTTAGGTAGCCTACTCGAGAGCGTCTCTCCTCGGTGCGCAAGCCAGCCTCCAGAGCTCTTGCACGCCGAGCGTTTGTTTACCTCGGTGGGCCAGTGTCGCAGCGAACCGCCGCGATGTCAATACCTGGGCTTACAGACGGACGGAGATGGTGATGAACCAAATCCCGGTCTAGGCTTTAATGTGCTAACGCATCCCTCGCTCCCCAAACACCGCCGCCACTCGCCCATTGAGACCGGGGCCGTAGTTACAGAACAGACTCCTATTTCCATGGAGACGCGGGGCGTCTCGAGAGCAGGAGAATTCAGCGCAGTCCGCGCTGCTGCTTCATCCCAGCATTGCGGTGCAGGTTGCCAAATGGATTTTAAGAGCAGCAAGACTTGACTCTGTGGCTCCAAATAGTCCCCTGCATCACATTCGGGCACGTGGCAAGTTTTGGTTGTTCGTCTGCGATGCATTTTTGTATTTTTTAAATACGATGTTTCACGAAATCTATTCGGTGCAAATAACATCACGGTTAACAAATGGTGTGAAGTGCACTTGCTGCAACACCCATTAGGAGATTGAGATAGGATGGGTACCTGGGGAGAGGGGCGCTGTGATTTTTCATTTTATTATGATTTATTTTATTTTAAAATTTTGCTAACGTGGTGTTGTAATGTCAGGGGTCATTTTCATTTTTAATCCCCTAATGGACGCTAGCTCTGCTAATTCACTGGACGGCGTCCAGTGTTTTCCTCTCCCTCTTTTTGAAAGCGTCCTGTTGCTTGCTTCGTTTCTCACCTTGGGGGCCTCGTGCTGACCTGTCTGCGCCAATCACGGCTCTGTATCATCACGCGCTGCGCAGGCGGCTAACGGGAGCCGTGGAAATGCATATGACATATTCCTCCCCTCAGTGCTACCATAACGGCATGTTTCTCATTATCGAAATTGTTAAGCGGACCTGTGGGCAACGGATATCCGGGCCACCTTATGATAAGGAGCGTCAGTCTGTGCGCCGTTAATTAAATTATTGGATCGCTGCACCGTTAATCTTTTAGCAGGGAATACTGTCCCACTGAAGGAGACAATGAGCTGAATCTGTGCGGTGGTTTAATTTGTTTTGGTGGCGGGGATGTACTGCGGAGTTTTACTAATGCAGATTTGAATTGCATTCTCCATATGACAAAGGGGCAATTTCATATGTGCCTCTCATAACATATCGGGAGAGGGAGGGAGGGAGAGAGTGAGATCCTTTGCACTTCATCACTGGGAAGGGGGGAGAAAAGAAGGGATTGAATTGGAATAGCAGACCGCAAACCTTTCAAAGGGAAAATGGCCTTTTGTCAATCCCAGCTCTGTTCTAGAAAAATCAAACCAACGCGGGGAGATAATTATTCTATAAATATCATTCCCTCCTTTCTGATTAAAAAACGGGAGCAGCGGTTGAAAAGTCGGCTTGAATAGGCATGTACGTGATTTGCATGACCCGTGTGTGTCACAGGGAAATCGGTCCCTGGTAAAGGCGTAATATTATGCTCTTTGTTTCTGCGTTTTGAAACAGTTTTTCCACCCCTGCAGAAGCGGACGAGTTTTTGGCAGCAGACAACAGTCTCCTGTTGTTCCGATCAATTTCCTAAATTGCTTTAGTCAGCCTGACCGCCTAGTCACCCATCCCACACTTTGGTAAACTTGGGCTGAAAAAGGCGTTCCATTGGTTTGAAAAAAAAAAGTATAGTTTTTGGGCTGCAGAATCCATTCTGTTTGTTTCCCCAGGTTCAGAGAAACTGATTTGACCTTTGAGGTGAGATAAAAGGTAATTGAACAATGAAATATGGCGGCTAAAACAATTCAGTTTAGTTTTATTTTGTGTATATGTGTATGCTAAACTTTTAGTTATTGGTTACATGCCATTGCAGTAGCATTCAAATCCAGCACCTGTCGACTCCCCTTCTTCAAGTAAGACTGGCAGGCTTGGAAAGGTGGCATGTTTCCAGCACAATCTGCTTGGTACGCCAGCTACTTTTATGTCATGCTTCAATTATCAGCACTTCTTTAATGAAGGCACTTTTTGTTTTATCTCTGACTCGCTCTCTATGGTTGTAGTAAAGTAGATATTACGTGTGCCTGTGTGGGTGATGTTCTGTAGTTTGCATGTGAACTACATTATGGCAAATGCATTCACTCACCACTGTAATTCTTCACTTTAGAGAGTTGATGAATTTTAATGCAAATGCATTTTGTTATTTTATTATTTAATTCATTTGCATGTCAGCAGGAGGGGGCCACCGTGATCATGTAATGGCCTTAATTTTCCTCCTCTTGATTTTTCCCATTTTCATCCCATTCGCCGCTCTCTCCTGCGCTATTATGCGCGACTAAACTCAGATTCTCAGCTGGAGGGGGTGGAGGGACGTTTTCCAGTCTGTTCTGGCTTTCATTTGGAAAAGGTTAATGTAATCTGTTCCTCAGTTACGAATGTCCAAATGAATACAGCTTGGGTGCTTCCATTTCCCGCTGGGGTGGAATAAGGTGTGAATTTGATCGCTTGTACTGGTTCAGGGAAACTGTAGTACCGTGTGTGCAGCGACGAGACACATAATGTTTTGGGCTTCAAATTCTAGTTCAGGGCTGCATTTTTAAGCATAAGATAAGACCTATTTGGTGCTGATCGCAAACCCACTGATTGATTGGAGCATTTTAGCTGTGCCCTCCGGACATCACAGCAATTTTCCACAAACATATCAGAATGGAAAGGAAGCAAGGTGGCGGTATTTTCGTTTGTCTTCGGGGGGGAGAAAAACGCCTGATTCCGGAATTGAAGTTTAATTGGGATTGCATATGCATATGCCAGCTGGTCTTAAAAGATAACTTCTGTGAGGGAAAAAAATAACTTTGTGTAGTATGGGCCATGGCATGGGTGAGAGAGTGGATCTTGTTTAAAAAGTGGAATCTACATCTGCAGTTCTGTTTTCTGCATGTCATACAGTGTATGTTTTGAGTGTTTTCGTGTGTGTGTGTGTGTGTGGGGGGGGGGGGGGGCAGCTGCACAGTGAAATGCCCAGTGTTAACTCAACTCTAACAGAGTACATATGAGTCCAGTTGGGACCCCAGATGCACTCTGTGAGAGCTGATTTAACACTGAGCGTTTTACTGTGTGCCTGTGTGCTCGTGCCGGTCTTCGCGGTGATTGAGAATCTCCGTGGTTACGGTGTGACATCACTTCCTGTGCGGCTGTGTGCTGCGGCAGCTCGCATTTTTCACCGCAGGGGCGCATTTAACGGGCAGGGAGAGCGTGTTAATATACACAGGGTGGGCGGGGACTGGCTCTTCCCCTCTCTGCCACGCCACTCCTCCGCTGCCTGGCAACGGAGCATCGCATCGGTGCCCCGGGGGGGAGCAGCTCTCCGGTGTGGTAATTGGGCACGGCGGCTGAAAGCGATCATGCGGAAGGGAGGTCTGGGGAGGAAGAGCGCCGTGTTTGGGGCGTGGTTATGGGCCGACGGCGATCGGGCCTCCTCCGGCCTGGCTCCGGTACGTTTGGGAATGCCTGGCCAGGCACCGGAAGGTTATGGGGTCCTGACCGCGCTCTCCTGTTGCAGAGGACTGTTATGTTGAACATCTAGAGCGAGAAAAGCTGAGGCAACTCCCACAGAAAAAAGGTACATTTCAAAAACCGAAACGCGAGAGGGGGTCTGAGAACGGCCCACCCCTGCGGCCCATTTCCCCGCTCCCCACCCTGTGTCCTCTGAAATACCTCGTCGGGTGGGACGTCCTGGGCACAGTCCAGGGTTTCCGGGAGGCTTTAAGCCTGCTCCTTGATTAAGTTTGCTGGTATGTGGGCTGAAGGCTGGCCTCTAGTGATGAGAGGCTTTTAATGTTTTCACCAGCATGAAAAAAATAAATTAAAGTCAGAAAATGTCCTCCATATTTGGCCAGCAGAAGAAGCTCTGGAAAAAATAGGTTTATTGTAGATGGCTTATTTATTCTGTGAATGCACCCTAGATGCATTTTTCCATGTTGGATTTTGTAATGAGCACCAACCTTTTGTGGCACCAATTTTTACAAGGTCTTTTCAAGCATAACTGTGCTTCCATAAGACTGAGGTCTCATTGCAGCTGCCAATACAGAGATTCAGGGGAAAAGAAGATTAAGTGCCATTCATCTCAGTTGAAAATGAGGGCGTCTGGCTGCTCCAAGAGACATGCACTACATTTATGGATATATGGGCATAAAATATTAATTTATGATCTGTGATGCCGACAGTGTAGGAATCAGTCCAGTAACTTTATGAGCTTTTCCTTATACGTAATATTTACCTTAACGTGCACCTCTCGGTTAATGACTTTTGGGGACACGCGTACCTCTGTGAGATCAGAGAGTGGTGTGTTGTCACCGGCGGGTGATTGGTGCAGAGCTCGGCCGTGTTCTTGATGGAGCGGCGTGGCCGTGTCTCACGCCGGCCTGGAGATCAATACAGGGCTTGGCAGAGAGGTTCCGCACGGCTGCCTTCGCTGATTGAGAGGTTCCCCAACTGTGGAGGAGGTTAAGAAGAAGATGGGGGGGGGGGAGAAATGGGAGGGGTGGAGGGTTGTAGGGTTTCAGCAAGGCCCTACCTCACCCCCAGCAGCTCACAGATATTAGGCCAGGAGTCCTTGTCACGCGGTGTAGGATTCCGAGGGCTTGTATTATAGTGTGCAGTTTCACTTCCCAAAACCGGGAGAGCCATTGTTGAGCCCGGTGGTCTCAGTGACTTTGCGCACACCGCTGAGCCTGATCTGGTAGCTCTTTTGAACTTGGAGGATGAGAATGGAGCAGCTCCTGGAAATAAAAGGCAGATTCTGGGCCCAGTGGGTCTCTGTGCTTAAACCTCGTTCCCTAATGAGGCTGTGGTAGTGTGGAAGGAATGCAAGAATAAAATAAAAAATAAATAAAATAAACCCACAAGGGAATTGTTTGGATGATTCCGAATGTGTTCGAGTGGTTTCTCCGTGGTAACCATGGATCAGAATTCTCTTTGCGTATCTGTCTTAGCGTAGCACAGCGACTGCCTCGAATTCTTCGGAGTCCTGCGATTCTTTTTGATCACCACTGATGAAGTAATGCGGTGCTTATACTGCAGACCGTCCACTCTGCAATCATTGTCAATCAGTGGCTAGGAACCCTTGCCGTCATTCAGAACTGGTGAGTGCTCTGTTTAATCTAAACACCTTTTTAAAAAAAAAAAAAAAAAAAAAAAACCACACGCACTGGCATTGTGATTGTTCCTGTTTGAGCTGCACATTTTGTCCACCCTCTCCTGTGGTCTATTTTCAGCACAGCGGAAGATGCTAGATCTGGGCTCCTCAGCTCCAGATCCTGTGGGCCGCAGTGCCTGCGGGTATTCACTCAAACCATGCACTACACCTCCTTGGACCTGGAAGTAAGCTCATTAGTGAAATCTGGTTGTGTAGTGCATGGTTGGAGTGGAAGCCTGCATTGTGCTGGAGGCTTCCTCATTCTATAGCTTTATCAAAGTAGTGTAGGCCTGCACAAGTGACGAGTTTTCTCCTTTGGCAGTGACTAAGCGTGCCCGGGCAAGACGACCTCCTGTTCTTCCCATTTCGTTATTCTTTGTTCTGGAAGCAGAGCACCGCTCTGTTTCACATTGTCACTTTGAAGGAAGTGTAATGATTACATTTTGGGCTTAGTCCTTGGTAATTGTCAAACTGTCATGGTCTGCATTGTCGCAGTCTTGAAAATAGATTAATGAATGCGCCGAACCATTTTTGACATAAAATGAGATCAAAATCTAGCCCTTTCATGTGACATTTAGGCTGTTGTCAAAGAATTGCATTGAGTACTTCCCATCTTTACCAAATTTTGAACTTTTAGCAAACAGATAAGTTAATATTACATTATTTCTTTGGCATCAGAGCAAGTTCAGATGAAATCTTTTAGTGCACCTTAAATGTGCACAAAAATGTTGATGTTTAAAAAACACTGCTTTCAGCACTACAAGGAAAGTCATGTTCTTTCAGGTGCAGGTAAAAAATGTTTTTTCTTCTTCTTTGATCTATCTTGTGCTAGCATTTTAAAAATTGACTTATTGGGGCCTCCAGTGGCGTAGCCCGTAGAGCGCTTTCCACACGCTCATTGCGAGCCGCGACGTCGGCGGTTCGAGTCCGACCGCCGACCCTTGTCACACGTCTCTCCCTCTCTCCTCCTAGTTCTTCCAGTCTCTCTACACCGTTCTATCTAATAAAAAAAAATCTGAAAAAGCCCATAAAACATATTTTAAAAAAAAATAAAAAAATTGGCTTATTGATCGGTCGACCGCTGCCTTCCTGCCAGTTCCGCTGTCCTCTCTTTAGATGTCACCTGTCCTCTTCCTCCAATCACGGCTGGCTGTCGCGGCACGCTGAGCCGGGCGCTCTGAAGTCGGCGCCCTCCGGCTCTGGCATTTAAAGGTGAATTTAAACGTCTCGGCCCGAGGGCGCAGGTAGGTACTCTCTCTCTCCAGCCCCTTAACCGTTAGCCTGGCCTTTTTTTTGGCCCCAGTGGCGGTAACCCCTCGCAGTCCTGCATTGCGCTGCGCTGCGCGGCGGGTCTTTGTGTGTGTCGAGCCGACGGGACCCCGGTGGGCGTGTCTCCTGTGACGGGCGCGTCCTTTTGATCCCGTCGGCCGCGTTTAAGGAGGACGTGACGCGCTCGCGAGGGGAAGCGCGGATCGGCCTGACGACGCGGATTCCAGAACCCCGGGTCAAGTGATTATTCTGAAGCGCTTGAACCCTTTTAGGGCTTAACATTCCTGCGGTTCATTTGCCTGTGAAAAAAAGGGGAAAAAAAAGGAAAAAAAAAAAATCACCTCTAATTTCACCGGTATTCAGAAGGAACTGAATTTCATATGATTGCACTGCTTTGTGACAAGTTTTATTGAAAATTCTCTGGATGTCATTCCTGTCTGAATGCTGTTGTATCAAGGTGCTGTAGAGGTTCATTCATGGAATTGTACAGTTCAGTAAGTTTAACACCTTTTAAGAAGCTACCTTGAAATAGGGGTGTAATGAGACGTTGATCCGGGTGATGATCTGATTGGGTCGATACAGAATGCAAAAAATCGATCCGTATCATTATGAATCATAGCAAAATATGTATTTAACTGTCCATAACATTATGGGCGGTTCACTCTCTAGCAACACTGCCAACATCATTGCTTGTTTCATCATTACTCACGCTAGTGCTGTTTTCTAAATGTCTGTCAATAAGTTTTTGCTCTCTCAACCTCATTTTGGTTGTATGTGTACGTTGTAACAGGATTGTGTTAGATGGATCAGATACAGTGTATTGATTGTTTCTTACTATATAGGATTGTTTTGGATTGCATCATAGCGAAATTCGGGGTATTGTCAAATATCCGCTGCCTCAAGAATCAAAATTGTATCCGATCATGGTGGAGCCTGAAGCCTGCTCCCCTTTTCTATAATTTATAGCTAGCTGAAAAACCTGGTGTTGAATTTTGTGATAGTTTGAGGCTGTCTCGCAGTGGGGCGCCCGCAGACCAGTCGTTTGAGAGTGAAATGTGTGAACTCGGTTTTTCCGTGTCATGAAAAGTCAATCTGTTTCTTCTTCCAGCGTTGCTCAAGTTTTGATGTATTTCTCATGCGGATGATGTTTTTGATATGCACTTCAAAATCAAGATCAAACGTGCACTAGCGTCTTTGATTAAAATGGAACGACAAACGGAAAAAACAGAACGCAAATTATTAAACAGTGCCGTGAAAAGTATTTGCCATCTTTCTGATTTCCTCTGTCATTGCATACTTGTCACACTGAATGGTTTCAGGTCTCTAGAAAACAATGTCATATTAGACATTGAGTGTAAATACACTGAGTAAACTGAGTAAATACACAAACGCATTTAAAAAAAATTATTATTTCATTTGTTTAACAAAAAGTTTATCAAACAGCAAACTCAATCAACCAGTTAACCAAATTATATTCACAATTAGAATCAGCTGATTGAACGCAAAGCCATTTTTAAGGCTCTGGGACTCGACCGAACCACAGTAAGAGCCATTATCTCCAAATAGAGAAACACTTGGAAGAGTGACGAATCATCTCAGGCCTGCAAAAATTTCTCCATGGGTGCCGCGACAACTAATCCAGGAAGTCGCGAAAGATCCCAGAGTACTACAGGCCTGTCTAGCCTCAGCTAAGGCCAGTGTTCACGACTCTATAATAAGGAAGAGACGGGGAAAAAATGGGATTCATGGGAGAGTAGGAAGGCGGAAACCTCTGTTAGCCAAGAGAAGCATCAATGCTTGTCTCACATTTGCAAAAAAAAGCATTTTGTCTAAAGTTCTGAAACCATTCAGTGTGGCGTATGCAATAACGGAGGAAATCAGGGGGGGGCAAATACTTTTTCACAGCTCTGTCAGTGGATTTTGGAGTCTCTTAAGCACACTTTGAACTTGGTTGCAGATGATACTTTCTATCACCAAAAATGTTATAGGTCTATGTGGGGAGATAACAGTGAGCCAATGAATGCTCTGAGCATGCTTGAATATGCGATAGTAATTTTGTTATGTTCGTGGGTGTTATAGTCTCAGATTTTGGAATTAGATGCTGCTTTTTTATACCTCTAACTGTCACCCAGTACTTATACAATCTGTGTAAAAACTGTTGACATAGACAATGAGCAGATTCAAAATCTAAGACATTCTTGACATCAAAATAATTTGGGGCAGTTCTTGCTTGTATGTGTGATCATTTGTGTGTACATGCAAAATGTGGTGCTGAGTGTGCACCTGTTAGCTTGGGAACATGCAATGTGTGTACACACACATTAGTCAGCCTATACACAAACATTATATGCTTGCGAATAATAAAATAATATGCTTGCGTATGCAGTCCTGTGCGTGTGTGTGTGTGTGTAATAGAGCACCTGTGTGTGTGTGTGTGTGTGTGTGTGTAATAGAGCGCTTGTGTGTGTGTGTGTGTGTGTAATAAGAGCACCTATGTCTGTGTGTGTGTAATAGAGTGCTTGTGTGTGTCTGTATGTGTGTGTGTGTGTAATAGAGCGCTTGTGTGTGTGTGTAATAGAGCGCTTGTGTGTGTGTGTGTGTAATAGAGCGCTTTGTGTGTGTGTGTGTGTGTGTGCATGTGTAAATGAGTTTGCCGCTGAGCACCTCTGTGCTCCTCACTCTGCACTCCCCTTGGGGCCAGTTGGTCCTGAGTGGTTATCACAGGAAGCCCTCTGCCTGTTTGTCTGGGGTCCTTTGTGACCACTTCTCGATTTCTCTTGACAACGGGCACCGACTGGGACAGCCTTCATAACTGCGGGTTGCCGTGACGATGGTAGCAAGCGGCGTACATGAACTTGTTTTACTGTGCCTCGTTTAAATAAATAAATAAATAAATAAATAAATATTTCTGGAGAACATGTATACGCGGGGGGCTCTTTTCACCTTTGTTCACCTGTAAGGACCTATAGCTGCTTGTGCAGCTGCCCGAGAAAAACATAATTTTAAAAAATTGACCTGCCAGTGCCCGTTTCTCTCTCAACCGCTTTTGGGAATGAAAATGCTGAGAGCGGATAGAGCGCATATGGTTTAACATTTGAATACGGAGCGCGAGGAGAACAGAATGTGAATTTTCTGCATTTTTAAAAACGTGTCAGGAGGCAGTGCTTTAATTGGGACGGCCGGTGCGCCATCTGCTGTTTTACGGGTTGACCGGGCACGCCTCAAAACACAGCGTACTGCGAGAGTCTGTCACTCCGCGGGTCACATTTACTGTGCAAATACCCTTTCAAAAAGCGGCAATTATCCAGTCCGGGCACATGTTCCGCTGCTATTGCTCGTGTCAACCGCATAAATATCAGTTCTGCACGGCCCCTTTTATGTGCGGATTTTAGTTTAAACAGTCTGGTGATTGCATTACTCCATATGCTCGACAGGTTAGAGAGGGACAAATAAGATCAGTAGAACAAACAGCGGAACAGTTTGGAAGCACGACAGGTGAAAAGGAGTGGGCTCATTAGTGTAGCATTAGAAATGGACCGTAAAGCACACAGACAGGGAGATAACTGGGCTGAATCGCACAGTTCTGGAAGAAAAACCCACCCAGAAACAACGTTAGTGGTTTATTTATTTATGTATTTTTAAAAATAATAATTATCAGTAGTCAGTAGTGTTATGGCCCCAGCTCTAAAGGGCCATAGTAACACAAAGGAATCGTACACAAAATGGGATTGATTACACATGATTACAAATTGATTGCTTATTGAAATGAGCGAAGAAAAAGGAAAAAAAAATGTGGTGGTTGGTAGGACACTGCCGTTCCAGTATCCTAACAACCTAACAGTGTCCTGGTGGATGACAGGCTCTTTTATTAGAGCCTCAACCTGGTGTGTCCCAGCAGCCATCACCACTGATTGGCCCACAGCTGCATAAGCACACCTGACTCCCGAAACTAAGCAGATGGTGTTAGACTGGCCTGTCAAGGGCATAACGGTGGCAGTCCAGATGCTCGGCTTGGGTCAGCGCAACCTGAATACTGTGGCCACGAGGGAGTGGCCCAAAACCGTGCCACGCCCATCTCTCCCTCGCACGTGCCACGCCCATCTGTCCCCCGCACGGGGAGAGCTGCCGCAAAGCGAACTCCAGGTAAACGCGCTGCTGCTGGTTCAGGTGTGACGCAAAAGTGCCCTTCAGCCTGCTGGTCCCTGCGTGGCCCCAGACAAACTTTGTATTCAGGACTCTGGTCATTAACAGTCTCTTGCAGTTTTTTGGCTGATGGATGGCTTGCAGGAGATTGAGGAGGCTGGGGTGTGGGGGGGGGCGGGGGTGTGGGGGGTGGACTGGACTGGATGGAAGGGGGTTGCTTGCAGGCCAAGGTCAGTGGAACAGTAAAAGCTCTGCGTAAAATCAAGAGACCGTTTCACTTCCTTTCAGCGTGGAAGAAAACCCTGGCTGGAATGGAATATACTGCCATATATGTTAAATGCATTTTTAAAAAACTATATTTCACCGGTAGTGCAAATAATTTGTGTATTTGGCCAATCTATTTTGAAGTGTTGCAATATCTTTTGTTACCAGTGATATATTTTATTTCATTATACTAGTTATTATATTGTTGCAGGGATCAGGGTGTTTGCTGGCTTATAATGTTATCACCATTTTCATAAGTTATAATTATGGCTCAGTCTTACATATATTATCAATAATTAAAATTCAGTCACAAATCCCAATCACTTTAAAAAATATAATTCAGTGTTAGCTTGCCTGTTTTTGAGATCCTCAGAAATGTTCAATTAAAAAAGAAAACTTGTTAAATGCATGACTAGCAATTTGTAGACTTGGGGGGAAAAAAATCATTCATTCTCATTACCTCAAGGTTGGTTAGATCACATTTTTATTTGGTAATTTGGGGAATCATTTCCTTTGTTTACAAAGCATCTGTCGCTAGTGCCAGGGGAGTTTTCTCTGTTTGGTGGGCTTCTGAACACAACAGTAGTAGACCTCAGGGTGGATTTTGTATTTATCAGTTGTATCAGTGCTGTGAAATTAAGTCTTGGTTTGAGTATATCAGTCGCCCCATTGCTTCCCTCTATAAACAGTGGGTCTGCTGTTAAAACATGTTCTGCCCTGGGTACGTCACCGTAGTTTGCCTCATTGGTGGGAAAAGAGGTCCTACACGTACTGTTTTTGTGAATGGAGGAGCTTCCACTCTGGTTAATGTTTCTCTGCTCTTTCAGTGAGAGTTTGGAGGATTCAGTTAAACATTAACGGGCAGCGACATGCCATTACACTCATTTACCAGCTGCTCTTATCCAGATGGACTGCAATGGGAGGTTCAGGCAAAGTTCTTTAGTGATGTATAGCTGTGGTTGTCCTGGCCGTTGGGGGGTGGAGTGTGAGAGAGAAGCCTTGTGGTTCTGCTGGGCTCTGGTGGTTAGGCTGAATTCTGGCAGTCAGACTGGGCTCTGGTGGTTAGACTGGGCTCTGGTGGGTAGGCTGGGCTCTGGTGATTAGACTGGGCTCTGGCAGTTAGACTGCCTCTGGTGTTTAGACTGGGCTCTGGTGTTTAGACTGGGCTCTGGTGGTTAGACTGGGCTCTGGTGTTTAGACTGGGCTCTGGTGATTAGGCTGGGCTCTGACTGTTAGACTGGGCTCTGGTGATTAGACTGGGCTCTGGTGATTAGGCTGGGCTCTGGTGGTTAGACTGGGCTCTGGTGGTTAGACTGGGCTCTGGTGGGTGATGGCTCTGGTGATTAGGCTGTGAGCCTCTGGGCAGTATCTTTGTTAGACTGGGCTCTGGGTGCGTTAGACTGGGCTCTGGTGGTTAGGACTGGGCTCTGGTGTTAGACTGGGCCTGCATTAGACTGGCTCTGGGGTTAGACTGGGCTCATGGTCGGGTTAGACTGGGCCTCTGCAGTCTTGAGACTGGGCTCTGGTGATTAGACTGGGCTCTGGTGGTTAGACTGGGCTCTGGTGATTAGACTGGTCTCTGGAGGTTAGACTGGGCTCTGGCGGTTAGACTGGGCTCTGGCAGTTAGACTGGGCTCTGGTGGTTAGACTGGGCTCTGGTGGTTAGGCTGGGCTCTGGTGGTTAGACTGGGCTCTGGTGGTTAGACTGGACTCTGGCAGTAAGACTGGGCTCCCGCAGTTCAGCTAGGCCCAGGTGTAGAGGCAGTTGTTTTCCCGCTGGTCAGGTCCACAGAGAGGCTGTTGTTTTGAGGCTGTCTGCGGCCTGCTCTGTGGAGGTCAGCCTGACATTGTGATAGAGGCTCGGGGAAGGAGAGGGAGAGGGAGAGGGAGCTCTGCGCTTGGGGATTCATTTAAGATGCCCGCCCGGGACACCGGGCAGCTCCGCGGGGTTACCCTTGCCCCCCGCGTCGACAAACAGGCTTCGCTCATCGACATTCCTGAGCCGATATTTTAACGGTCCTGAATGTTTATATAGCGGTATCAGCCCCTTTTGCCCCTGAACATATTTGAGCTCCTGCCCTTCAAGAATGCATTATTCAGTCTGAGATATCGCATGGGCTGTGGCGACGGGGGCGGCGCAGAGCAGCTGATTTGTGTTTACAGCCGTACTGTAAATCCTCTTTCCAGACGTGGCTGGGCTCTCAATTTATCACTTTGGCTACTTTGCTGATAATTACAGGATATTTTAAAATAGCATATTTCAGTTTATGTGCTTATTACCACTCACGTAGTGGAAGTTGATTGATGTGATTTTTTTTTCTCCTGTTCTGTTATTGTATTTGTGGAAACGGTATGAGTTATTGGGAAACGTCACGGCCGGGTTTTTGTGTGGAGACCCGAATTGCTGGTGCAGGGCGATGTTTTGTTTGACAGATTACGCATGAATTGCCGACTGGCTTTAAATTATAAATGATGAAGACGTTGAGGAAATACTGCTTTGTTGAACCACCGAGGGGGAGCGCGCTGTCTCTTACTTGTAATTATAACATTAGGCTTGTTTTCGCAAGACAGGGGACTGGGCCCGTTTTCACTCAGGAAAACGCGCGAGTGGAAACCTGTGCGGATTGGAACTGGCTGTACGAACACCACGAACAGCTGCTGTCATCTGCGCTTCTGTGCTGAAGTGTGTGTGTGTGTGAGTATAAGAAAGAGCTGCATTAGACCTCTAAATGTCACTGTGTGTGTATGTGTATGTGTATGTGTGTGTGTGTGTGTGTGTTTATTTGTGAGAGAGAGACAAACAGACAGAGCTGTTACAGAGTTTCTGGGCGCCATGTGCGGTGGACATGTGTCAGGGAGTGGGGCCCGTTCCCACCCCGGGGTATCTGGCCCAGATGCACTGTGGGACACCGAGCACGTCTGCCAGCCGCCAAACCAGCCAGACATGCCCAAACGGGCCCTGGCTGTGCCTCCGCCCGGCCTGTCCCAGTGTGAGAGCCACGGCCTTGGAGCGCACGCCGGCTTTTTGGGCGTTGGCTCTGGCCCGCGGAACTGACGCGCCAGGGGGAGAAATGGCGACGTCGCCGCGATTCTGCGCTCAGAGGAATGACTCCATTTGCTCTTTTGGTCAGAATGTCCTGTTGGCTACGCGTTTCCTCACATTGGTTCCCCTCACGTCTCTACTTTGAGCTATGTGAGGATCAGGTGAGCTGGAGCAGGTGAGCTGTGTGAGGATCAGGTGAGCAGGTGCAGGTGAGCTGTGTGAGGATCAGGTGAGCAGGTGCAGGTGAGCTGTGTGAGGATCAGGTGAGCAGGTGCAGGTGAGCTGTGTGAGGATCAGGTAAGCTGTGTGAGGATCAGGTGAGCAGGTGCAGGTGAGCTGTTACCACGGCAGCATGCGGTCGCAGGGGCTGCATATCGGGAGTGAAACCCAGCGCATGCATGGCGGTTAAGGGCAACGCCCACCGGCGCCATGACAACACGCTCGGTTTCCTCTCTGACCAAAATCACCGAAGCTCAGAGCTCGGGCGTCGACCGTCCTGGGGCAGATGGGGTGAGCTGGGGGGGTAGAGGAACCAGATGTTTTAATCAGTCCTAACTCATTATATAAGCTCCCCCTCCCATCACCACCTGACCACCTACACCCACCTGCCCCCACTTATCCTTTCTCACTGATTAAAAGCTTTACTAAGTAGCTCAAATAAATTCCATAATTCCAGGATTTCATCTCAGCTTTTGGGGAAAGCAAGATCAGAGCTTATGTTCCCATCGAAAACAATCAATTGACATGGAATTGATTTTATGACACTTATTTTATGAAGCTTGTTTCCTTGGGATATTTAACTTTTTTTTTTTGACAAGAAGCAAAAATAAAATGCAACAAAGTCGACTTGGAGCATGCTGCTTGAGTCAACAGGGCATTGCAGGACATTGTAAACAGATTTACTTTTGCTTTTAACTTGCTTCCAGAATTATAATTTGAGTAACTACAGTAATACCGGATCACTGGCCCTATCCTTACTATTAGCATGTTCATACCTAAAGCAGGTTGTCAGAGAATAGTGTACAGAAGTTTTACAGCGTTGTAGCATTATTAAAAACTTACAGGTATTTCACAGCAAAAACTCATTTAATTTGTCAGTATAGTGGGGAATTGTTGGTGGTAAAACAATATTGCTTTGTCTACTCTAGTGTCTGTAGCATGTAGACAGACCTTATAATGTACTGCAGAAAGGGATTATGCCAGTAGTAGACATCGTGTGCCTTTGTGAATACACACATTATGTGTCCTATCTTGTTTATTGTCCTTCCATTGAAAGTGCTTTGAGTGTACTTTATGAAATGCGCTCTTTGTGTTCTTATCGGGTGCCTTTACAGTTTTGTGTCTTGATTGATTGATTCTTTTTATTTTTATTTTTTATCATGACAACATCTAGCTTAAAGCTTCCTTTGTGTCAGTTGTCTTTTAAAAAAAACAAGCTCTTGAATGATGTGCAAGTGTAGCTTCTTTTTTCTTTTTTTGCCAGTCTGATTGAAGGAATAAAGAGAATGTAATCACTCTTTGATCATCTGCCGATGAGCCAGTCGCTGTGTTGTCGCAAACAGACCAGCTCCTGCAGTAGCAGCGTGTTGCCAGTGAGGGGCGCCACCATTGCGGTCGGGATGTCCGGCCCTGTCACCTCCATCCATATGCATGGGCCTACGCTGTGAAAGTTATTTTCCAGCTCTTCCAGGATTTGAAATCCTGACGTGATGCGTTGTGCCACGGTGCACGTTTCCGTGGGAACCGTGCGGCCCCGAATCTCCGCGCGCCCCTGGGGACGGACGGGCCGGCCGCGGAGTTCATTAGACGGGATTTGACAAGCTGTGTTGACGCAGATAATTGCGCCGCAGATCAAATAAGTGAATAATGGAGGCATCCGTCACTGTCCGTCTGCCCCCCCCCCGGTCAGCCAGCCGCACGCCGCCTCTCCCAAATTGGATTTGGGGTTGCAGACAGCGCCACCGGCCCGCGGTCGGCCCGGTGATGGAAGGCCCCTTTGGGGGTGCGGTGGCCTGTCGGCCCGTCGCGGAGCTGCGGCTTCAGGTGAATCTGTTCTGGCGACCTTTCTCTGCACGCTGGGGCCTGTGCTGGGGCCTGTGCTGTTTCCTGCGCTGGGGCCTGCGCTGGGGCCTGTGCTGGGGCCTTTGCTAGGGCCTGTGCTGGGGCCTGTGCTGGTTCCTGTGCTCGGGGCCTGTGCTGGTTCCAGTGCTTGTTCCTGTGCTCGGGGCCTGTGCTGGGGCCTGTGCTGGTTCCTGTGCTCGGGGCCTGTGCTGGTTCCAGTGCTGGTTACTGTGCTCGGGGCCTGTGCTGGTTCCTGTGCTGGGGCCTGTGCTGGTTCCAGTGCTGGTTCCTGTGCTCAGGGCCTGTGCTGGTTCCTGTGCTGGTTCCTGTGCTGGGGCCTGTGTGGAGCCTGTGCTGGGGCCTGTGTGGGGCCTGTGCTGCTTCCTGGCGGGGCGGGGCCGGGAGGGGCTGGGTGGGACGTGGCGGGGCAGTGCCCTTTGTCCCGGGGTAATGAGCGTGATGTGACCCTGTCTGACAGCAGAAGGGGGGAGGAGTCTGGGGTGCTAATTACACGCGGAGGAAAACGATGAACCAGACAGACGGAACGCGAGGGGGGAGGGGGAGAGGGGGGGCAGGGAGAGTACCGGGTGGGAGGGAGGCTGGGGGGTAGAAATGGGGTGGGCGGGTGCAGACAGAGGGCGGGTTTGGTACAGTCCCATCTCTCAACCCTCCCCAGCAGGGCTCTATAGTGCTCCCATTTTTTGGAGCTTTTGCTCCTGAAAACTGGAAAAATTGAGCTACTAATATACTAATTGGGGCGCGTTAGTGTGCTCCAAAATTCTTCAGCCTGGGAGAACACGCGCTCCTCGTTAGCGTGGAGCCCAGCCCAGGTCCCAGGATCTGCGCGGGGGCTGCAGTCTCAGCCTGCGCACGGGCAGCAGGGAGGCCGGAAACAGAGCAGACTGCGATGCAGTCAGCATAAACCCAGCTAACGAACCCAGACAGGAAGTCCAGATGAAGTCACATGACCCCGCTCCCCGGAGCAGAGTGCATGTGGTCACTGCTGAAGCCGGCTGGATCGGTGACCTGTTTAATACCCAGACCAGCACCCAGTGCACCCGTCTGAAAAATGAACACTAAAAAAAAAAAAAGGTCCTTTTTCTTCTACCAATTTCTGTGGTTTATTCCCTATTTACGCTCTAAGGCATGAAAAAGAGGTTAGCTGCATTATCCAAAGGTCAGCTCAGGTGTATGTATGCCTCCATAAAGAGTGTTCAGTTCTGCTATTATGTAGAGGTCATGCAGGCCTGGACTAAATTCAAAGTTTTATTTTATTTATGTAAGTTTTTGAAAGGAACGCTCGCTTTTTGTTTGTAAGACAAGGGTCAAATGATGCTTGAATCGCACATTCTCAACCGTAGAACTGTATTCTTTGTCATTGAAGGTTCTGTCTTCCAGCCATTGAAGCCAAAGCATTCCAATTCCAGAGCCGTCTTTTAAGAATCACTTAGAGGCCATGGCCACGTACAGTGCGGTGACAATGGGCACTTTGCTACTGTAATGTAATGCAGGACAGAAACTGAAACCTCCTGTAGCAACCAGAGCCTCCTTATGGTTACGGAGCAGAGGGGAGGGGAGGAACTTACATGCTGATCGTCTGCTGGCTGAAGATAAGCTGAGATTGAATCCTGCTGTCAATGTAATGTAGTGGTTTTTGAGGTGGGCTTGTGGAGGTTGTCGGTTTGATTCCCAGGTAGGGCGCTGTTGTGTCCTTGAGCATGTTACCTAACCTGAATTACGTCAAGCATAATTCCAGCTGTATAACTGGATGCTGTTTAGGTTTCACGGGACGAGAGCAAGGCCTCGTACGGACTGGCATTAAAACGTGTTTTGAAAACTGTTTCTGCTCCTCAAAATCCAACTGTCAGGGGATCCGAATGTTTTATTGAAAAACCCCTCAGAGCAAGGATCCGAAATGTTGCAAAAGCTCTTAACTGGTTTCCAAAAACGAAAACCAGGCCAAACCTGTCAGCGTACAGGAGGGCTAAGACTGATAAATTCCTACCGGCGAATGGATCCAGGCCACAGAATTCTGTGTAGAATTCCGCTTCTGTCCTTTTATGATGTCACAATGGCCTGATGAGTGCTGTGCGTGATGAGCGGACTGCAGCACCTGTGTGAGGAGCGGCGCTGGGGAAATGGGCACCAGCTCGCTGCTCTCTGCAGCTGAGGCCTGGCGTTTGATTGACTGCCTTTGAAGCCTTTGTTCCGCGGGGCTCAAGTGCTCGTTTCACTCACCCCCCTCACCCCCCCTTTTTTTTAAAAATGGGAAATAAGGGCCCACTTAACCCCTGCCTCGTTCCACACAGGACCTGGATGGCTTTCTCAGCCGAGGGCCGCTGCAGAGCCGGGCGCGGCGCTGATGCAATTTACACAAACGAGCCTGAAGAGGTGATTAATTCCGCTCCGGCGGCGTCCGTGCGCTCGCTGGCTCGCTGGCTCGCCGGGCACGCTGGCCAGTTTCGGGCGGACGCTCGTGAGGGGCATCGTGGGCCAGGAGCGCAGGTGGAGGTGGGCGGGGGGACTCCGGCAAAACCACTTCTGGGCAAGAGATCTCATCATGTAGGAACCGAAAACCAAGGAAAACATTTCTGTGTAGTGCTTCACTGGATAGTGTTTGTTTGTGCCTCATTTTTTGGGCCTCCTGTTCGTCTCCCCTGGTTTTCTCTCGTTGCACTTCAGTCCTCCTCCCGCTAGAGGTCGCAATAGCCTCTTTTGTCAAGCCCCTTCTCAAACAATTATCCCATTTGCAGCACTTCAGTAATCCGAGATGATAAAGTAATTGCCACTAATTAGGCACAGATGATGATTGACAGCGATGTTTACTTTTTTGATTACTTACCGCTGTGATTGATTACTTGCTACTGCCGACATGCTGCAGTATTTTTAAATGTAGTACGGAGGCATGATAGGTTTTGATAGAAGCACTGGGAAATGGCCACATTAAAAAGCAGGGCCTGAAAGCTGTGTGGGAAAGACAGAGTGGGCCCCATCTCAGGAGTTTGCAGGTGTGGTAGGTGTGGTTCTGGCCCGATCCAAACCCACAAGCACCACGACCACACATTTGTGTCGCTGGATTAGGAGGGGTGCGTCGGGGGTTGGGGGCGGGCTACATGCCCCCCCCCCCAGGTGTTATAGCGCTCTCCCGTTACACTGCCTGAGTCCAGCAGAAGAGCAGTGCGGCTGTGCTCTGCGCTCTGGGCCTGGTGAGGTGCAGCAGTGGGAACGCCAGTGGGCCAGGCCTCATTTCGGGAAGAGAAAAGGGTCAGGTGCCGCTTTGGTGCGGGGGGGGGGTGGGGGGTGGGGGGTGGGGAGAGATAAAGGAAAATTAAAGAGGGCAGCCATTTACCAGCCCGGGCCCGCAGATGATACCCTGCCTAACATGCGTATGATATGGAGCACCCCCATCCCTCCTGCCCCCCCCCCCACTGCAGCATCGCAGGAAGTGGAAGGCCGCAGTCCCCGCTGGGGGAGAGTGTGTTTCCTGCTGATAGGGGAGCGCAGCCGCTGAGCTGATGCCTGATGAGCGCGGTGCCGTACCGGGGCTGCAGGGCGTACGGCTGAGACAGAGCGCTGCGTCACCACTGATCCTGGGTCAGGCCTTACTGTGGTCTCACTGCAGTCGTGCTGAAAGAGCGCTGCGTCACCACTGATCCTGGGTCAGGCCTTACTGTGGTCTCACTGCGGTCGTGCTGAAAGAGCACTGCCTCCTCACTGATCCTGGGTCAGGCCTTACTGTGGTCTCACTGCAGTCGTGCTGAAAGAGCGCTGCGTCACCACTGATCCTGGGTCAGGCCTTACTGTGGTCTCACTGAAAGAGCGCTGCCTCACCACTGATCCTGGGTCAGGCCTTACTGTGGCCTCACTGCAGTCGTGCTGAAAGAGCACTGCCTCCTCACTGATCCTGGGTCAGGCCTTACTGTGATCTCACTGCAGTCGTGCTGAAAGAGCGCTGCGTCACCACTGATCCTGGGTCAGGCCTTACTGTGGTCTCACTGCAGTCTTGCTGAAAGAGCGCTGCGTCACCACTGATCCTGGGTCAGGCCTTACTGTGGTCTCACTGCAGTCTCACTGAAAGAGCATTACCTCCTCACTGATCCCGGTACAGTTCTGACTCTGTGCTGACTGCAGGGTTTGGTGAAAGTATTTGCTGTTCTTCATAATGATAATGTCTTTTTTTGCACAACATCTTTCCAGCGGTATAGCACAAGGTGCCTCACTAATTGCATTAAGAATTATAGCATGGACAAAAATGGGTGGTGTGTTATATTTTCATTATTTGCACGTTTTGTTCATTATGCCATACAGTTCAGTTTTAACAAAAAAATGCTTTTAAAAAGTTATCTGTAAGATGAAGTGTTTTTACATTAATTGCTGTTATACTGCTCCACAAAAAGAGTCATTTTCTCAAAATACAAATTACGTTGTGGTCCCAGAATTGTGATATTAAGCATGTCGTGGCCTCGGTGTCACGATAGGAATCTTGTCACGACACGGGCGGGCTGTTTTATCTTGAGGAACGCAGGATGTCCGATGTTCGACGTCCCCAAATGACGCCCGTCTTGCCATGTGACGGACAGAACGGGGTTCTACAGGCGAAGGGGCCTTCGGTGTAAACAGTGTTCTCAGAATGAAAGTGAGGGAGCATTTCATGGCCCCCTGGTGCCATGACAACGTGTGGTGTTTTGGGAGGAGCTGTATTTCCCTCAGGGACTGGCTGAGACTCACAGGCTTGGCTCTGTGGTTAGGTGTGCCGTTCCAGTGAAGTGCAGTGACTGCGTGCCTATTGCCTTACCCCACATGCAGTGTGTTAGGCTACCTGTCTGGAGTGGAGCTTTCTCTGCACATTAGCACCTTCCTCCACTCTCTCTGCTCTGGGACTGGGCACGTTTGGCCACTTCTTGCAGACGGTTTTTGCGAAGGTTGGCACGTGGGGGGGCGGGGGGGGGGTATGGGTAGTAAATGGAGGATATGGAGCGGAGGTGTTCTTCTGGCGATCCGATCCGAGTTCTGAAATGACCTCTGTCCGTGTAAATGCTGCAGAAACAAGCCTGTGTGTGTGTGTGCGTGTGTTGTGTGTGTATATGTGTGCGCGCGCATGTGCGTGTGTGTGTGGGTGCTTGTTTGCATGTGTGTGTGTGTCGTACATCCCTACCCTCAGCTGGCCTGTGTGTGTGTGTGGCTGACTCCCCTGGCTGTGTGTGTGTGTGTGGCTGACTCCCCTGGCTGTGTGTGTGTGTGTGTGTGTGTGTGTGGGTGCTTGTTTGCATGCATGTGTGTGTGTGTGTCGTACATCCCTACCCTCAGCTGGCCTGTGTGTGTGTGTGTGTGTGTGTGGCTGACTCCCCTGGCTGTGTGTGTGTGTGTGTGTGGCTGACTCTCTGCTCACTGATACATATTCATTGAGGGGCACAGCAGTGTGTCCCCATGGTTCTCTGAACCTGGCCAAAAAAACACAGCACCTTCCTGGAGCTGCAGAGGGCAAGCTGACACAGAAAGAGCTGACACTTTCCCTCTTTCTCTCTTTCTCGCTCTCTCTCTCCCCATCTTGCTCACACACACACGCACACACACACACACACACAATTTTTCATATCTCTCACTCTCTCGCTCTCCCCGCTGTTCTGTGCTGTCTGCAATGCAGCTCAGGACTCTAGCCATTTTCCCTCTCTCCCCCTCTCTCCCCTCGTTCTCTCTGTCTCTCTCCACCTCTCTCCCCTCATTCTCTCTCTCTCTCCCCCTCTCTCCCTTCATTCTCTCTCTCTTCCCCCCTCTTTTGCTCTTTCTCTCGTGCGCGTGAGTGCATGCGTGTGTGCATCTGTGCATGTATGTGTGAGTGTGTGTGCGTGTGCCTGTGTGTATGTGTGTGTGCGCATGTGTGTGTGTGTGTGTGTGACTGTGTGTGCGTGTGCGTGAGTGTGTGTGTGTGTGTGTGTGCGTATGTGCGTATGTGTGGTTTGCCTCCCATATGCTCCCTGTCTCTGTTCTCACTGTAACAGGTGTAGAAACCCAAGGTTAATGGGGTTAATGCCCCGTCACAACCACTTCCTTCATTTGCCAAACGTTCATGTCAAAGAAGGAAATGACTGTAATCCACGCCCCACCCCCCCACGCGCCGCCCACGCTCCCCCCCGCACCGCCCGCGCCCCCCCCCCACACCGCCCGCGCCCCCCCCCCCAACGCGCAACGTACGACAGACACGCGGCTGTGCCGTTTCGTAAGTAAGATTTGAACCCGCGCAGCCCGTCAAACGGAGATCCAACGGCCGTTTTGTTTATTTCTGAGTAATGCTAAGCGACACATTCCCCAGAATGCTAATGACCCCGGAGCGATGTCACCGTACTTTTGGATCGTGACGTTTAAATGATCTTGAGTGACAGGTTCCAGAGGCGTTCCCCCACACCCACCCCCCCATCCCTATCCTCTCTGCTGCAGTATAAGAGCTGAGCCTGTCAGCCTCACACAAAGCTCCTCTAACGTCTGGGCCGGTGTCATATCCGCACGCGCTCTCCTCCCTCCTCTCGTCCGTGTGTCACTCAACCCGTCATTCTCTCTCTCTCTTCCTCTCCCTCTCCCTCTCCCTCCCTCTCCCTCCCTCTCTCTCTCTCTCTCTCTTTCTCTCTCTCTCTCTCCACCCGCGAGCTCTTCCTGTTCCCACATCGTGGAGACGCCTCGAGGCCTCTCCCCCACCCCCCTCCCCTTCCTCCACAAGCCTGGGCGGCCAATCACAGGGCGGCACGAGGCGTGCGAGAAAAAAAGAACAATCGCGGCGTCTTCGTCGGCAGAAGGCCTCTCTGCGTAATGGAACCTGGCGTGCGGAGATAAGATTGAGATTACCGAAGGGCTGCCGCTGCTGGTGACAGATCCATCGGAGGAGAGACGCGCCGTTTAAACCGACGCCCGCCGCGGGGTCCTGCAGACTCGCTCGCTCGGCAGCTTCTTCCTGTTAGAGTATAAACAACTCTGCTTCCTCCTCCAACTCCCCCACGCCCCCCCCCCCTCCACACCCGGGACCGCACCATCATCCCTCTCTACCGCTGTCCCTCGTCGACAGACCCGTAAAAACCTGTACACAATGAACCGACTCCTTCTGCACTTACTCGGGAGGATAGACTGAAGGGGTTTGCCGGTTCAAATCCAGCTAAATAACGATTCACATTGTTACCTTGACCAAGTGCAAGGCAGGGTGGCACCATCGTAGTGATTATTAGCAGGGGGCAGGGCAGACAGGATGACGTTTTGACTGTGCCCGTCACGGGTTTATTCAGATTGTAGTTTAATCTGCAGTGGATTCTCCAGTTGCAGTTGCCGGTCTTGTCCTGCGGGCGAGATTGGCAGAATTACAATCATGCTAATCCAACGGGTTGTTTAATCTGGATGTTTTGCCTTCCTGGTACTTTGATGGGTGGCCTCTAAACTGGATTTACCCACAGGTTCTCTGGCTAATTTGTTTGTATAATGAGAATAATACTACAGTCTTCAGTTTCTTTAAATCCTCATTACTGCCTCTTCCCCAGTCTAGACACGATGTGTGGTTCGCAATGAGCATCAAATCCAAACCCGGCGACTCCCCAAATTCAGCTTTCGCAGAGCGATGGTAATTAGGAATGGTGTTCCTGTTTTGAAATGAACAGCCACCAAATTCTCATTTTCGTGTTAACATTATGAACTTAGCCTTACATAATGCTGGTAATTAGGAGCAGTGTGCCAAAATAAAACTAGAGACAGCAAATTCTCACTTAATAAATTGTCTTGTGCCTCAATTCATTTGTAAAACCACATAAGGGGCTTGAGAGCGAACTTCCGTCTGAACATGGCCTTCCTTCAGACAATAATAGTAAAAGTTTGAAAAAACTTTTTTGTTTTTTTTTTTACCGGAAAGTGGTAAAAAATTCAGTGAATCTTCTGCTCAATTAAAACCCCACCGTATCAGTCAAGGAATATTTTTTTTTCGTAGTCAGCTTTTGAAAGGTTCCCTGTTTTTACCTCAGTTATATTGTGCAAAATGAGGAAAGGGAAAATGGCTGGCTGTTGATGAGTCCTATAGCATCTCTCTGATAGTCTTGAGGGAAGGCTGAGACTAGATGATTGGCTGATGTTGCACGCAACACAATTTTTAATGACCATGCAAGTCCATCTTGCCTCCTGGAACATGGTTTGGTTTGGAAGGCAAAGAACAATCCATGTACCACAGTTTCAAAATCGCAGAACTTGATTGGGGGGGGAGGGGTCTTCCAGTCTTAAAATCTACCATTAGCCACCATCTCCACGGCAGTAGGCTGTTGGGAGCACATGCCAGAGAGAAGCTTTTATCTAGAGCTGTCGTCAAGTCAAAAGTGCCCGGAGTTTGCTAAATGGCATTGGCGGTCGGACTGGAACTGAGCGCTATGGGCAGAAACCTTGGGGGGGGGGGGGGCGGGGGGCGGGGGGTTTAGGAGCCTGGCTGTAAAACACACTGAGGCTACGCTAATGAGGGCAGCTAACGGCTGCGTCGCTATCTTCCCCCCGTGGCCGGGATTAAAATGGCGAGCTGGTAATGTACGACGGTCATCTACAGGTCAGCAATCACGGGCCATCTCCGCTGCCCCCTCCGCTATTTCACCGCCTCTTATTCGCAGATGATCAGGGTCCGTGTCGCCGCAGAGCACGTCTCCCTCTCTGAGCTTCGGGTTAGCAGCAAATGACAGTGCGGGGAGGAGGGGGGGTGACTCAGCCCCCCCCCGCTCGCCTTGTCCCCGTCATTTCCGAATATGTTCCGCAAGCGATTTCTGCCCACGGCTCGTCACCCCACAGGGGGGAAAAAATCACGAGGCGTGGCAGGAAGCTGGCGACAGCAATCCCCTCTCCCTCCGGATGGAAGAGGTGTGTGTCGCCGTGACTACGGGACGTGGAGCGAGCGGCTCGTTTGTCAAACTCAAGGATGATGTCGGCTCCCGGATTCGGAGCGCCTCTCCCGCCTCCTTCGCCCCATAACCCCTCGCTCCCCCAGTTCCTCCGCCCTGCCGGTTTTATCCCTGGCGAGATTGCTTTTTAATTTTCTCTCTCCCCTCAGCGGCAGTGGCGCTGTGGCCGTCTTGAACGTCAGGTTGGACAGGGCCTCCCGTTTGCGTTTCTATTAATTTATTTTCTTATCACATGGCTACATTACAGGATACGCTGGCTGGTCCCGGGCAGGTTGTGGGATGTAGTAGCACTCAGCAACTCCATTCCTCCCCAGCTGAGAGAGAGCTCTTGGCGGGGGTGGACGGGGTTGGTTAAGCGGTGGCTAAACGCTCGATATAAAGAAATACAAACCCGTACACTTCCACCGTCAGCAGCACAGCCACCGATCGGAAAGTGAGCAGGTTCACTGTGGCTGTTTGTTTCCTGATCGCGGTGCGTCTTTCTCGTTCGTGCTGTGAAGTTTGAGATGTGCGAAATGCTTCCCTTTTTTGGTTCATTTGTTATTTCTCGATTGGCCCGTGCACATTTAGTAGAGAGGAGCTGTGCACTCCAGATACCAATGTCATCATCTTTCACGTCTAACGCGATTTAAATTGATGTGCTTTTATTTTTATTAAATCACACCTCAGGAAAATAAACATATTATTTCCTGTGTTGTCAGCATAGTCACGTTTGGAGGAGACTTGGTCTACATCCAAGGGGGCTTTAAATGCTTATTGACAGCAGTGCTACTCGGTGCGTTTGCTGTGGCACGTGATATTTACATGCAGTGTTTACCGCCATCATGCTTTGAACAGAATATAAAGCGTCTAACCGCCATCGTAGATACGTCATTTGTAAAGACTGTTGGCATTTCAAAGCAACAGACAAAACGCAAATGCGTGTCGTCGACTACGGGAACGTCCATTGAAGCTTTAGCTGTCATTCGAATTGGCATGGAAGCAATGTGCGATATGCAGTACACTGATTTAACAATGTAATTCACATTTCAGTGAAAAAAGTATTTGTCATCTTGGTGGCAAATTTTTAAATGGGTGATAATGAATATAGACAAGGGTTTTGTCTGAAAAATACGATGTTTTGTCCGTGTTATACCTTTTTCGTTTGGATTTGTGAACGATCATAATTTCTGGGTTTAGGAATGGGTGGCAAGTACGCAAAACTGAGCAGCAAGCAACTACGGGTGTTTAAAGCCACAGCAAATATTGGCTGCACTGCAAAAAATAACTAAATAAAATAAAATAAAATAAAAATTACAAGAAAAAAAGGATTAATGATAAAGTGCACAGCTTGTCTTTTTGTCATAGGCTCGAGAGCTGATACATTGTCAGAAGGACATGCACTTTGGTTCTTGTCAAAATATAATCTCATTCGTGTTTATCTAATTAAGCATTCGGTAAATCGAAACACAGATACAGAGTCATTCAAAAGAGCTAACCTGCTGTAAAAAATAGTTCAGATGTTATTTAACAATTACATATTAGAATGCGGTCAAACGTTAAAATTAATCTTCAGTACACCAACTAATCAATTTTCCGGATTGCTAACTGTTTATCCACCGGCAAAACTATATTAAAAGTTATTGGAGTCGCTGGCTTTTAATGCTTCAGAATGGATTTCGGCGAGCAAGCTTTGCATCATGTGCATTTTATTATTTGTGGAAAGTCAATACAGCTGCTTGGCTTTATACAATATTAAACAACATGAATGTTTAATACGGGAAGTATATTTTCTCTGTAGTGAGGGACAGAACTTTAAGAGATTATAACGGCAGAAGTTATCACAGAGTTGGGTGGGAAAGAGCAAAGCGTCTAAATTTCCTGCTGAGAAGTCAAAATGTATTGGCTGCTTGCTGTGTGTTAGGATATTGCATTGAGTTTGGATGAAACGAGCGATCTGTAGGCCGTTGCGCTGATGCGGAAGTCGGATCGCGCGTTGCCATGCAGTGGCTGTGGAGCTGTCCGTGGTGCTGAAAGCCAGTCTCAGGCAGACCGTGCGCCAGGATGCACGTAGTGCCGTTTAATTTTCAATCCCCTGTGTCAAAAAAAAAAAAAACACAGGATGATGTGTCCTTCTGTGTTTATCTTCTTTTGTCTCTCCCTCTATGTTTTGTTTTACCGGCCTGGAGCCTCGTCTGAGTCCCCCCTCCCCCCGTGCCGATTTGGTCCCACCGTCGCCGGATGAGTCACTCCCACGCGTGTCTCTCTCTTCTCTAGATAATAGCACCACGCATCCCTTTCATTCTTCTCTTATCCGTTTTTTTCTTCTTCTGTAATTTGCTGGGCTAGGGCTACAAAAGGAGTCCAAATGCGAGACTGTTACTCTCCATGATGGCTTTGCAGACCAGTGCAGATGAAGGGAAATTTTGAAACATAATTTGTGCCCCAGAAACACCCTGTTGGTTGGTATGTTCTCCCGTATGACTGCCGTCCCTTTGGAAAGACTACAGGAGTGTGAGACCTTTCAGTGTGCTGGTTCTCTGAAGACTTTGAGGTACTGCTGTCCCTCCCTCTCTCTCTCTCTCTGTCTCTCTCTCTCTGTCCTTCTCTCTGTATCTGTTTCTCCTGCTCCCTCCCTCTCTCTATATATCTCTGTCTGTATCTCTTTTGCTCTCTGTTTCTCCTGCTTCTTTTTCCCTATCTCCCTCGTTCTATCTCTCTCTCCCTCTCTCTTTCTGTCTTGCTCTCCCCCCTCTCTCTCCCTCTCTCTCTCCCCCCTCTCTATCTCTCTCTGTCCCCCCTCTCTCTCTCTCTCTCTCTCCTCCGCTCTCATTCTCTCTGTCCCCCTCTCTTGTCTCTCTCTCTCTCCCCTCCTTCTCTCTCTCTCCCTCTCTCCCCCTCCCTCCCCTCTCTCTCTCTCTCTCTCTCCTCCCTCCTCTCCCTCTCTCTCTCTCTCCCCCTCCCCTCTCTCTCTCTCTCTCCCTCCTCTCCCTCTCTCCCTCCCTCTCCTCTCACTCTCTCTCTCTCCCTCCCTCCCTCTCTCTCTCTCCTCTCCCCTCCCTCTCCCTCCCTCTCTCTCTCTCTCCTCTCCCTCCCTCTCCCTCTCTCTCGCTCTCCCCTCCCTCTCCTCTCCCTCTCCTCTCTCTCTCTCTCCTGGTCCGTTTGAAGTGGCTGTTCAGCCGCCCACGGGATGGGCGGTGAGAGAGAGGGCTTCACCGGGCCTGGCTGTGCGCTTTTAATTCAGTCTTCTCCAGGGAAGAGGCTCCGCTCTTTGCCAGCTGTTACCCCCCCTACCCCCCCCCCCCCCCACCCCCCCCCCCCACCCAGTGCAGGACGTAGTGCTGAAACTGCTGCAGCTCTGTAGTCATGTTGGGCCGTCTTTGGTTCCAGGAGGCGAGCTGTGCTACGCTGCTGCTGCTGCTGCTCCTGCTGCAGAACTGCGCAGCTGCTGCTCCTGCTGCAGAACTGCGCAGCTGCCGCTGACGCGGGGCTGCATGCACTCTGCATGCGTGGCCTTCGAGGCCTCCAAAGCTCACAGAGCCGCCACAGCACAGTTCTCCCCCCCCTCCCCCTTTCTAGCATCCTGTTCATTTTCCCGGTTAGACACGTTGCCTCTGCAGACAAAAAAAAACAAAAAAAGACGTTGAGACGAGAGTCATTATTTTGTACATTTGTCTGTTGCCAGATTCATGAGCACAGATTGTTCGATTGGTGCCTTTTTGCAGAAGCGGTACGTGATGTGTGTACCTCTGTGAATCTACCCCGTTTCGATTTCTGGATCCCGACCCATTGCCTGGGGGACGGGAGTTAGCGGAAAGAGCCCCCTTTTTTTTTCCCCATTTCGAATGTCTGTGTGTCCCTGAGCAGCGACGGGTGCGTTTTTGTATTCAGAACATGCGCCTCTGCTGCAGCCAGTACCTGTTCTGCTCTTAAATAAATCACAAATTTGTCAGGCTGCTCATCCAGCGGTGCGGGGGTGTGGGGGCGGAGTGGGGGCAGGTGAGGGTGGGGGAGGGAGGGGGGGGGGTGCTGATTTAATGTAATTCTCCGTTTGATAAAAAATAATTTGCGGAAAAGCGAACGTGCTCCCTGAAGCCCCCCCCCCGGGCTTTGGGCCCACGCGGCGTTCCGGTACAGGGGCGGAGCTTGGAGCCGCCGTTAGCCCGCGGTGCTAACGAAGCGGGCAAATTGGCTAATTACGTTAAGGGCGTCGGAGGAAGGGAATTTTTCAGGTTTGGTGTTGCAGTTTGATCGTGTTGGCGTACGACGACCCCCCCCCCCCCCCCCCCCTCTCCAAGGTTGCTCGTTGAGGCCGTCTGTTACCCGCGAGTCTTTGAACTTCACCCCATTTTAACTGCCGCCAACTTTTAAAATTTTATTGCAGGGATGAACATGACTGTCAGTTAGACTCTTAAATAAGAGATGGAGTGCTGCCATTCTCCCACGTGCAGCTACCCTTAACAGACAGACCCTGGCCAAACTGGTTACATTAACCTAAATATTTAATGATTAAAAAGCATTTGCGACGCAGTAGGTTTTTAAAATTCAAATGCACAATTTGCGACTTACACCTAAACATAGTACCATAATCATATGAAGAGAGCTGGGGACAGCTTGCTTGCTTGTTTTCAATCAATCAATCAATCAATCACATTTTATTTGTGTAGCGTATTTTACAGCAGTTGTCACAATACGCTTCACAGACAACCCTGGCCTAAACCCCCACAGGAGCAAGCCTAAGGCAACAGTGGCAAGGAAAAACTCCCTTGGCAGTGGAAGAACTTGGAAGGAACCAGGCTCAAGGGGGAAACCCATCCTCCTCTGGTCGGCTCAGGGTGCCGACTGGTGACCAACATGTCAGCCAGTTTCATAAGATATGTTTTACTTGTTTCCCTACGAAAGTACGACTTAAATCACTATGAATATTCTGCATGCTATACTAACATGATAAATACTATTTATAGTTTGCTTTTTTATGCTGTGTGCCTACGTCTAATCGTCATAATTTATGTGAATTCACCTCACATCTGCAGTTGTTTTACTTCCATTTTACTACCTTCCTTTTTTCATTCTTGCTTATGTACCATTTGACAGAGAACATATTTATGTTGAGAATATTTTAAATAAACCGTGGTTTGTAGGTAATTTTAAACTTAATGCAATTCCTCTAACAGAATTCTCTCATGTACGGTGCAGTATGAATGTATTTGAGTTGCGCTGCATTATTGTAATATTTTAAGCAATGAGATTTTGGCAAACCCAACATCTTTATTCAGACTATTATATGGACTACTTGTTTGCAATTATAGAGTTCCTGTCAGTTTATCCATAATGTAAAATTGCCAGTCCTGTTATGATGCTGTACCCCAGGAATATGAGAAATCAATCGTGTAACGTTTTTTAAAATCTCAACCCACATGATTTGATTGGCTGTTTCTGAACAGTGGCTATCATCCCTGAATCTAAGGCCAACGTGAAAGTGAACAAGCTGGGGGGTGGGAGGGGATCTCGGCTGGATTTTGGGCGTGAGGCAGAAAGCGGGGGCTTTAACCGGCTTCTCTGCTGCTCTGGGTGATTGTCTGTGTCGGGGCGCACTGCATTGTGGGATGCCGTAATTGTGCTCGGCGTGTCCGCGGGAAGAGAGGATGAGATTAAAGGGAGGAGAGAAGTAGGCCAGGTTCCTGCCTGCGGTGTCTGGAGAGTTGACAGTCGTCTCTGTGCTCAGGGTCCCCTCAGGGTCTCCTCCCCCCCCCCCCCCTCGTGTCCAAAGGCCAGGGGGGCCGGGCTGTAGCAGGCGGTGGGAGGAGCCAGTTTGGAGCACAAGGCCAGTGGGCGGAGCCTAGTCAGTCAAGGGGAGTTGTCTATTGTAGCAATAACTCTGTGAGCCAAGGAGATGGCCGTGTCCCAAGTACAGTTTTGCAAACATTCTCACTCACACACAAAAACTCACACACACACACACTCACACACTCATGCAAATGTGGAACAATGGTATGTGGTTCTTGCAGTTTTGAGCTGCTGGTTGGACGGTTACATGCGACATGCAGTTTGTTTGTTTATTTTTTTAACTATGCATCTATCCCGGAGTGAGCCCCATTGAGATATTTTTTATAGTCATTTTTCTTTTTTCAAGGAGGATCTGCCCGAGAAAGCAGAAAACACAAATACGAACGCACAAGCGTGCCCAAGATGACATTAAGCGGGCGATACAGTAAAATACTGAGCCTAAAATAAAATCGAGGGCCTCATGGTCATTACCTGCGATGCGTGTTGCAAGGTTGCCACGGATACAGCCGTGTAGCGCGGGGGGGGGGGGGACTCTCCGCGTGTGTGGGTCCCTTGCTCGTTACGCGCTCAGGAGAGCGAGGCCCTGACCTTTCTCTCGCTCACCTTGCGCTAAATCCCGTTTGACACGGTGTCAGATTGGATTTAAAAGCCTGCTGCGCCCTCCCATAACTCTCACTCGCAGCGCGGTCGCACACGCACGCCGTAACTAAGGAGCTTCCCTAGCGACGGGGGCGAGGCTGTCCCGCACACGGTCCCGTCACCTCCGCTCCCCGGACACCCTGGGGGCGGGGGGCGCGGGGGGGTGGGGGGGGGGTTTGGGGCTGCCCCGTGACCTCCAGTGAAGAAGGACTCGGAAACACTGCAGTGGATCTTTCCGGAAGGGTTTGCTGATTGCTGACCCAACCGGCTGCCTCCACAAAGTTTTATAACGGCCGTCCTGGTGCTGAGAGAACCCCATGGGGTACGATTTATTAAGTATACAAAAAAAAAAAAGTATAATTGTGATACATTTGGCTTCCCACCTGTGCCTCTGCTATATTTCCTTGCAGGTACCTGCGTTAGTCATCACTCATTAGTCATCTGATGGGGACCTGCGTGGCTTTCGCGCACACGCTCAGTTAATAAGCTCTGTGTTCTTTTACTGAAGCGGTTTAAATTGCTGGCTTCGCTCAGCGCGGCTGCCTCCTCCTCCGGCTCGCTGTGGCCTGCAGACCTGTGCTTCGCTGCTGCCAGGTCCTGATAGGCTAAGATCGGTTTTCTCTCCCACTCTCTATACGTCCTCCCCTTTTTTCTTCTTAGTTCATTATTCTGCCTTTTGTCCTCTACCGTCTCTTCTCCTCCTCCTCCTCTCTTCCTTTGCGTCTTTCACACGCTCTATCCCTCCCGACCTGCCGTTTGGGGTTGGAAGTTGCGGGGGAAGTGCTGGTTTAACAGTCCGCAGTGGTGCCCTGCATCACGCACACGACCATTTTCATAAGACCCCCCCCCCCCCCCTCCCCCCTCCCGAAAAGGCCCACATTGTGCCCCCTGTTCGCGCGCCCGCCTCTCTCTTCCTCCTCTTCCCCCTCTCTCTCTCCCTCCTCTTCTCTCTCTCTCCCTCCTCTTCCTTCTCTCACTCTCCCCCTCTGAGGCCGGTGGTCGAGCCTCGTGCAGGCCGCAGTGCAGAGGGCAGAGTTCAGCCGTGCGTCCATCGCTCTCCGCTCCCCCTCCCTCTCCCCTTCCTTTTCCTTCCTCTCCTCCGCCGCTGTCTTTCGTGACGGGTGGCGGCAGCTCAGCGGGCCCTGTTCTCACGCGCGGGTGTGTTCGTTGTGCCCCCGCGCGCAGAACCTTCCTTCCCTGCTATTGGCCGACTCCCACAGAATGCCAGCGGCCGGCCCTCCACCGCGCCGGGCTCTGAGTGCCTCGGCTGCCGGCGACGCTTCCACTCGGCATTTTAAAACCGTCCTTATTACTAGTGGGGCGGTCGTCTGTTTTTTTTCGTTCTTTTCTTTCTTTTTTTTTTTTTTTTTTTTTTTTAGCTTAGACCCCCCTCCACCTCAGAATCCTGCATTTGCATCCAGTGTCTGCAGTTCTCTGGGGGGGGGGGAGAGAGAAAGGGAGAAAGGCTCATTAAAGAGGAAATGAGAACAGAGGCGGCGGTTTCTGAAGCGGAAAACTCACACGCGTGACCTCTCCTGGGGCGGGACACAGGGCTGCTGGTCACCTGGTCCTGGTGACGAGGAGGATCCGTGTTACCCCGTCAGCGTGCTGATTGGTTTACAGCTGTGAGTGAGCTGATCGTGGACAGGCACGGTGGAGACTCCTCCCAGGCTGTGTAGGCCTCCTCCACCGTTGGTCTGAAGCCACGCTGGTGACTTAATAGGGCTGGACAGGTGACAGTAGGGATTAGACTGAGAGGCTGGAATCAAGAGCGGGGGCAGGGGGTGGGATGGTTTTCAAGGGACATCGTGGGTGTTTCTGCAAGCCTCTCCACTTTATAAGCAAGCATTCACGTGTTCATCACACGGGCCTGTCCAAATCTCACTCATCTCTGTGGGGTAAATCACCAGGATCATCAGTGTGGACTTCTGACTGTCCCATTTTTCACTGTTTAGCTGTCTGGAATGTCAGGGACACGTTGTTGCCCCCTGCGCCTCCACCCCGGTCTCGGGGCTGGTAGCTCGACCGGTGGGACCTCTATCTCAGTATGGCCCGGGGGGATCATCTGTGACCCCGCTGGTGGATCCAAAATACAGTTACCTTCATTCTGTAGTTGGGAATTTGGTTTTGAAGGAGCCCTGTGTCCTTAGAGGAGGCCTTAGGCCTGTGTGTGCTCGTGATGTAACTTCCTTTGAAGCCTGCGTGTTCCTGTGATGTAACTTCCTCTTAGGCCTGTGATGTAACATGTAACTTCCTTTTAGGCCTGTATATGCCTGTGATGTAACTTTCTCTTAGGCCTGTGTGTGCCTGTGATGTAACTTCCTCTTAGGCCTGTGATGTAACTTCCTGTTAGGCCTGCTTGTGCCTGTGATGTAACTTCCTCTCAGACCTGTGTGAGTCTGCTGATGAACCTCCCTGCCCCAGGCTCTCAGGCTCCAGTCAGGCCATTAGGCCTGCTCTCTGTCCTAGTTGAAAAACGGCTCAGCCAGCTATCTGTTCATTAACCCCAGGCCGGAGGCTGCGGAGCTGCGAGTTTGAGTCCGTTTGAGTCAGCCACCTCTTTTTTACACTTTCTCTCTTTCTTTTCCTCACTCTAACTTTTTCTCTCTGCCTCACACTCTCATTCTTTGTCTCCCTCTCATTTCTTCTCACGTGCTCTCTGTCTCTCGCTTTCACTGTCACAAACAAATGCTCACACACACTTTGTCTTTCTCTTTCTCTCACTCACACAAGCGCGTATGCACACACACACACACACACACACACACTCTGTACTAATTTGGAAGCTTTCTTGCTTCACACCGTACTCTCTGCCCTTGGACTGACAGTCCAGCGGTGTCTGCCATTAAAGCCAAAGCTTGAAATTCACAAGACAGGTACAATATGCGCCTCTAATTTAGCAGTCTGGAGGATGGTGGGATTGATCCATTTGCTGAAGGTTGCTCTCTGCTGGGGATGCTAATTCGCTCATTTGCATTGCGTGGGGCTGGGGAGAGCACTTCCTCCCTCTGCGTGAGCGCGAGTGATGTCTTCCTGTTCCTGTTCGCTAGCAGCCACTGAATATATGAATATGCGCACACACACACACACGCGCATGCACGCACACACACACCCACACACACACGCACGCACACACACGCACACACATACATGCACGCACGCACACACACGCGCGCGCATTCACGCATGCACACACATACCCACACACGCACACGCACGCAGGAACGCACACACACACACACACACGCATGCACACACATACCCACATGCACACACACGCACATGTGTGTGTGTGTGAGAGAGAGAGAGAGAGAGAGAGAGAGAGAGAGAGAGAGAGCATAGGATGGTGTTTAGACACTATAGAAGCACTGAATGTAATTCCTTTTCCCTGTACATTTCCCCTGCAATTAGCATTCAGATATGCAGCGCTGAAATAGCTACATTTTCTTACAGTTGCTCTATTATTATAACACGAAGGTTTAATGGACCGGCACGGAATTGCTTGACTGGCTGCAAAGATCTGCAGCCGCTGACGTAGACAGAAGTGTGAGAAAGTGTGAAGTTGTCTGGAGTGTAAACTCACAGAGGAAATGTGACGGTCTCGCGTTCTCCCGTTCTTGGTTCTTGCGATACGCCGCGGCGCACAGAGTCGGCAGTCGAGCCGCCGTTGTGTCTGACGAGCGCGGCCGCCGTCGCCTCCGGGCGGAACATCGCCCGTCCGCCGGGCCGCGGCCGCTCGACCCTTTTGCCTCGTGTTTCTGATTGACGGACAGCCGCCACGCCTCTGTCCCACCATTACCCTTCGCCGATGATATCTCTCCCTCTCTCCTGTGGAGCTGGAGTTCCATGCTGACATGGTGTTAGACGCGGTCGCACGTGAAACATCAAAAAGATTCGAGCCGTCTCGGTTCCCAAAACCCCTGCCAAGCGCGCCTCTGAACTCTTTCACCGCAGTCTCCTTCTGCAGACACTGAACACCATGTTCTGATTTTTTTTGCAAAATTTGTAAACAATAAAATAAAATTTCCTTTTGCTGCCAAGTCAACAGTCTTGCCAACAGGAACAACACTAATTTATTATGATGTAAAATTTCATCTTAGTTACGCCAACAAACGCACAAGCTCCGCAGTTATTATCCAAATGACCAATACCAAATTCTCATGTTGTGGCCCGTTCAAGAACTTTCTGATTTAAGGATTTTAAAAAATTAATTAAATAGCTGAAATCCCGCCTGTCTAAAATAGGCTTGCGATTCTTGCATTTGGTTCTTGTATAATACAGCTATTACAAAAATATGATTTTGATTGCACAGGGCCTTAAGTTCATTAATATTGACCAGCCCTGTGTGTAAGTAACCAGTACTTTGCGTGTAGATTACATGCTGTCCTCTTTTTATTGTGCTATTCCTGTTTCTGTTTCTCCTCCGTCAGTAGATCTGTGAGCTCTTCCCATCCTCTACCCTCTCTTCTCCTCCTCTGTCTTCCTTTGCGTCTTTCACTCACTCTGTCCCTCCCGACCTGCCGTTTAGGGTTGGAGGTTGCGGGGGAAGTGCTGGTTTAACAGTCCACCGTGGTGCCCTGCATCATGTACACGACCATCGCCCAGTGTTCCCAGTGGCATGGACCGAATACACACACAGACCGCCCACCAGCCTCTGGCTTCTCTCTCAAACCATGTCCGACACTTACAGTGTGTACGTCGCTGACACACAGGAGAGAAACCTTCTCATGTGACCAGGGACATTTTCCCACGGATTCCTCGGCTCTGAGTTTTGAGTACTTCCTGTCAGCGGTCAACTCCACGTGCAAATTTAACCAGCCCTGGGTCGCCAGCTTTTAAAAATTTTAATCTTATCCCTCTTTTTTTTTTTTTCTTCTGGTGCACGTCAGTTTTGTTTCCTCAGAACACACAAAGCGCTGGTTAAGGAACGTTGAAACACCACCGAAAAGCAAAAAGTAAGAAAAGATTTTCTCCTCTTCTCCCGGTGTGGTGCCACTGAACTTGAGCTGCGTTAAATGGGCGCGGTTTCCTAACCGCTCCTGCCAGGGACACTCGCATTCAGGAAGCACTCCCCGGGCCCCTCCGGGCTCCTGTAGAACCAGCAAACGGACGAAGCGCGTCTGCCATCTTAGGCAGCCGCTCCAGTCCTCCTGTGTGCGAGTTAGACGACTTTCATGGGCTCTTCAAAGGGACGGGCTGCCAGCGAGTTCCGCACCCGCAAATCAGACGGCACAAGAAAACGTTGCATCTTAAGCGCTTAATATTTAATTAAAAGATTAAAGATTTAAAGATCTGAGAGCTGGAGCGTGTCCTGCGCAATCAGCGCCCCTGAAAAATAATCGTATGAAAACGGTCTCGCGGAAGTCAGTGTTCTTATTGCGTTCAAATAATAATAATAATAATAAAATCTGTTTAAACTGCTTGAGTTTTGTGTATTTATAGCCCCTGGTGTAGCCCTGTTCTTTCTTCTGGCGCGTGTGGTAATTTTTTGTATTGATTGTTTGGCTGAGGTGCTTGTTTGGAGCCGTTATTTTTAACGGCGGCGTCGGCGGGTCATTGTGGCTGCGTGTGGCAATGTTGCTTTGTAATGGTAAATGGTAAATGGAGTGCGTTTATATTGCGCTTTTATCTAAAGCGCTTTACAGTCGATACCTCTCATTCACCCATTCACACACACACACACTCATGCACCAACGGTGAAAGGCTGCCATGCAAGGCACCAATCAGCTCGTTGGGAGTAAATTAGGGGTTAGGTGTCTTGCTCAGGGGACACCTCAACACACGCCCAGGGCGGGGGATCGAACCGGCAACCCTCCGACTGCCAGACAAGCGCTCTCACCTCCTGAGCTTGGTGAGGCCGAAGCGTGCGGCAGGGCGGCGAAGCGATCAGGACCGCCGCCAAGGTTAAACAGCGAGGGGGGCGGCCGAATTAGAGCGAGCCCTTTCGGCACACGCGGCTCCCGCTCGGTCGAGCGGGCCTCGCCGCGCGAACCGCTACCGTGGAAACGCGGCCGCCGCGCTCGCGCCGGGAACTGTGGGTAAGCGCCTCCAGGATCCAGGGTGTTCAGGGGGCCCGCAGCGCGACCCCGTGAGATCCTCTGGAGGCTCAGAGCTGATTTGTTCCTCTTGACCCCCTCGGTCAAGTCTGGCTGGCTTGAGCTTTGTGCTTGTGGTCCCGCACCCCCCTACTCCTCCACGTCTCAGTGGAAGTCCCTTAGTTAGTGCACCTCTACCCCGAGTCTGACTTTGCCATCCACAGTTGCCGTGCTGATGGTTTGTCACAGGGTCAAGTATCACTTGTGATACATTAAAAACTCAAACGTTGCCCTTGCTTCATGTTTCCCTCGATCTCCTCAAAGCGTGGCCTCTACGTGCCCCCCCCTCCCCCCCCCCATCCATTCGCAAGGCTGTGTGTGTCTGTAACTAGGGCATCTGTTTATATTTCACCCAGTTTAGTGGCCGCTGAGGGCTCCAGTCCGTGCTTCCGCTGCCCGTTACCATGGTTACGGCGAACCTTCGAGCCGTCCCCCCTCCTCACCCCTCCACCCAACCCCACCCCCCACCCCCACCGCTAGCTTCGCCCTGGAGCCGGTGGAAGTGTGAAGGGCTGAGGTGTAACTCTGCTAATTCCCACACCTCCGGAGGAGAGGGTGGATATGATTTCGTAAGAAAGACGAAGTGATGCTCTTTTTTTCAGGAGGTGTGAGGCAGTGAGCCTTTTCCGCGCCGGCACGGGCTGCAGAGGAAGTAGTAGTGCTTCACTTCCTGTGGACTGCTCTTTTCTCCCGGAATCTCACGTCGTACTCCATGTGGCCGGTACTTCAGCTTCGCTAGCTCCACCGCGTAGCACACATAAAGCATTTCCAGCATGATGGGTTTGTTTTTCCCCATTTTCCAGACACTGTGCGGTCTTCAAACTACGGCCATACCGTGTCTGCCTTTTCTTTTTTCTTTTTTTGGAGGTGTGTCTCTGCTTGCTCCTAGCCTGAGTGACGTCCCGTTAAGGAGTCTTAAGCAGGCTGCTCCGCCTCCAGAGCGCGGCTAATCTCCAATCGGCTCGCGGGACGTTAAATGAAAGGGGGATGAATGCGGAGAGGGGTGCTAATGCCCGTTTAAAGACTCTAATCTAATTTCCTCCCCGCCGTCGTAAATAAAAGGCCCCCCTTCCTTATCGGCTTAAGCGAGCCGGGATGTCTTTGCCGGAAGGCAGCCGGATTTCGGGTCGCGCAAAGAGCGAGCTGATTTTTACGGGCCCCTGTGCGGCGCTGGACGTCTCCGTCACCTGTTCCGCCAGAGCAAGGGGGTGTCAGAAGCTGGGTCGGTGCGCTGCTCTGATTTGGGTTTAGTCCACCCAAAATACCAGGGATGCGCTTTGCTAATAAACCAGCGGTTTGTCACTTCATCTGCTGAATTATTATCTCGTGAAGCTCGGTCGAACCAATCAGGTCGCAGGAAGCAAATCTCATAAACTGTAATTACCTGTCTAGACACTTGAAAGAGAAGGAGAGCAGTGGTCAAGGGCCTAGGGTGTCAACATGGGGTCTGAGGACCCCTGGGGGTCCTTGAAGGTACTGTAGGGGGTCCCTGTCTAGACTTCATGTGCAATGACTGTATTTAGATTAGAGAAAATATTTCAAAATATGAAAACTTTTTTGTGTTTGTTTTTCAAATATTAGCCTTTTTAACTCATGATGTGAGGGTCCCTTGGATGCCTTTGAGCCTGGCTGTGGGTCTCTGGATCAGAAAAGATCTAAAACCTCCTGCTCTAGGACCTAGGCTCTAGGCTTATTGCTGCAGGGCTGTGCTTTTGCTACGTTTGGTATCCCCGCTCCCCCCCCCCTTCTCTTCCCTCTCTACTCCCCTCTCTGTGTCTGGAGCTACAGTGTACCTGTACCTCCCAGACCTGTGACCCATTTGCCGTACCCTTATGTGTGGGCAAAATTGAAAAGTATGCCAGGTTCGAAAACCTTTTTTAAGAAATGATGTCACCCATCGTGTGGTGCTAGGGGGAGGGAGGGAAGGAGAGAGAAGGGGTATAGAGAGGGCGAGAGGGAGAGAGGAATAAGAAAGTGTACGAAACCAGATGGAAAGGAGGGTCTGTGTGCTTACGTGCTGAGAGGAGAGCTGTAGCATGTGACTCTGTGAACTGTACTGTGTGTAACAGTAAGCTGAGTTGTGTACTGTGTGTAACAGTAAGCTGAGTTATGTGCACTGTGTGTAACAGTAAGCTGAGTTGTGTACTGTGTGTAACAGTAAGCTGAGTTATGTGTACTGTGTGTAACAGTAAGCTGAGTTATGTGCACTGTGTGTAACAGTAAGCTGAGTTATGTGTACTGTGTGTAACAGTAAGCTGAGTTATGTGCACTGTGTGTAACAGTAAGCTGAGTTATGTGTACTGTGTGTAACAGTAAGCTGAGTTATGTGCACTGTGTGTAACAGTAAGCTGAGTTATGTGCACTGTGTGTAACAGTAAGCTGAGTTATGTGTACTGTGTGTAACAGTAAGCTGAGTTATGTGCACTGTGTGTAACAGTAAGCTGAGTTATGTGCACTGTGTGTAACAGTAAGCTGAGTTATGTGTACTGTGTGTAACAGTAAGCTGAGTTATGTGTACTGTGTGTAACAGTAAGCTGAGTTATGTGCACTGTGTGTAACAGTAAGCTGAGTTATGTGTACTGTGTGTAAGAGTAAGCTGAGTTATGTGTACTGTGTGTAACAGTAAGCTGAGTTATGTGCACTGTGTGTAACAGTAGGCTGAGTTATGTGTGCTGTGTGTAACAGTAAGCTGAGTTATGTGCACTGTGTGTAACAGTAAGCTGAGTTATGTACACTGTACTGTGTGTAACAGTAAGCTGAGTTATGTGCACTGTGTGTAACAGTAAGCTGAGTTATGTGCACTGTGTGTAACAGTAAGCTGAGTTATGTGCGCTGTGTGTAACAGTAAGCTGAGTTATGTGCACTGTGTGTAACAGTAAGCTGAGTTATGTGCACTGTGTGTAACAGTAAGCTGAGTTATGTGCACTGTGTGTAACAGTAAGCTGAGTTATGTGTACTGTGTGTAACAGTAAGCTGAGTTATGTGTACTGTGCTGTGTGTAACAGTAAGCTGAGTTATGTGCACTGTGTAACAGTAAGCTGAGTTATGTGTACTGTGTGTAACAGTAAGCTGAGTTATGTGCACTGTGCTGTGTGTAAGACTCAGCTGAGCTATTCCCCAGTGGATCCTGCAGCATTATTGTTCTCTTGTTCTGAGTCCTGTAGAAACCAGGAGGCTTTGGTGCACAGCAATACATCACTAAAGGCTGAAAGGCTGAAGTGAGCTTCTTACTGCTCCTTAAATACTCATTGGTCATGAGGGTACTCTTCCTTGCTGTTCTGCCATCTTGAATGCTGACTGATTCTGAGAAGGGCCAGAGAGGGGCAAACAACAAGTCAGAATATTTGGTGTCATTTAATTAGTTTTATTTGAAATGACCTAATTTCGTTTCTTTTTTGGTTAAAAGTTTTTATTTATTTTTTTGTTTACTCCAAAAACATCTTTTGTTTTGATAGCGCACATACAGTAGCCTCAGAGTCCAGACAGTTTGATCTTGAGAGATCTGAAAGCAGCTCCTCATCTTGCCGTGTGAGAGCAGCACTTAGTCATGTCGGCTTAGACCTTGGTCGGGTTTTCCAAGGACAGTTTTGCGGAAGTGTGGCGCGTTTGACGCACGCCTTCCCTCTTGCTGTTAAACCGCTTCACCGTGAGTCGCGGTTTGTTTGAATTGCCACCTCCGCCTTCGACCTGGACTTCACTGAATTGATGTTATTGGGCGCAAAGTATTGGTTGTGTCCTGAAAAGTGGCCTGGGCTTGTTGCTCTGGACTGCGCTGTTTTCGCCAGGCTTATAGCAGAGTGGAAGAAGAGTGCCGCACAAGCCTTCACATGCAGTAGCCGGCTAATGACGCTCAGCTAACTGCCGGTCGAAGCGCCACATTTGCTAAGTAACGGTGAGCGGCAGCCATTTTGAATGCATGCAATAATAAAAAAACATTGCATGTCGGGTGGCAGGTTTTGTTAATCTGATGGAGTTGCGAGCTGCGACTGCCCTGCATGTGGGCGGTGGCGCAGGGAGATAGTGACGCCGACTTGGCTTTCCTCTCCTCCTCAAAACCACCTGTGAGCTCCTCTCTCCTCCTCAGAATGCCTGGTTATGCACCTGTGAGCTCCACCTGCGAGCTCCTCTCTCCTCCTCTGAATGCCTGGTTATGCACATGTGAGCTCTACCTGTGAGCTCCTCTCTCCTCCTCAGAATGCTTGGCTACGCACCTGTGAGCTCCACCTGCGAGCTCCTCTCTCCTCCTCAGAATGCCTGGTTACGCACCTGTGAGGTCCACCTGTGAGCTCCTCTCTCCTCCTCAGAATGCCTGGTTACGCACCTGTGAGCTGTGTTTCGTAGTGAAAGGGTTTGGGGTTTTTTTGCTCAAGCAGAATCTTCTTATGGTCCATGTTAGGCTCAGTGACTGTAGTTTGACTCTCTCCCGTTTTCCTGTTCTGCTTTTGGACAGGCTTAAAACACCCCAACCCCCCCCCCACCCCCCCCCCCCCCCCCCCCCCCCCCCAATGTCATGCAAAGCCTCTGCCTGTTCCACAGTCGTGTTGGAACTCTGGATGCGTCTTTGCTCCCTCCACATGAGCTTCAAGCTCAGAGCCCTGTTTGGCCCTAACGGGCTCAAAGTCTCCCTCCTACTAGTCATGACTCATGACGTGAGCACAGCCACAGCCTCAAGCCTGGGGGGACTGAGCGGTTTGAGGCAGACCGGGCGGTTGGGAGGTGGAGAGAGGGGTGTACAGAGAAGGGGAGGGGTTTAAGATTGGGTGATACGAGACGGCACGCCAGGGGCCGTGGACCTCGCTGTCAGTATTAACAGTATTTCCGGCCCCCCTGTCCTCCCCAGGATCCAGTGACAGCTCGTGAGTGCGGGCTGTGTTATCTCCGAGCACCCTGCCAGGCTTCTGTTCAGACCCCATTGTGACACGTGCGGTGATGTCACAGGAGATGACTGCCGCCCCTGTCTCGAGTCTGTCCCCGATCCTCTCCTGCAGAGAGAGGGAGAGATCAGTGCGCTCTTGAGTTAAAGGTCAAGCAAATCATATTTCCCTTTGATTTCAATGTGAACCCCCCCTTCCTCCCCCCCCCTCCCCTTAAAAAAAGGGAAAAAAAGGGATAAAGCGGGCTGTCGAATTGCCGCTGTTTGACTGTTTGCGCAGTTGCATACTGTAATCGCAGTAAAGCTGTTGACTGCGCAGTTGCGATGTTGGGACTGTTTGCGCAGTTGCGTACTGTAATCGCAGTAAAGCTGTTGACTGTTTGCGCAGCCTAGCTGTCCACTGTTTGCGCAGTTGCGACGTTGCTACTGTGTGCGCAGTTGCATGCTGTAATCACAGTAAATCTTCATAAACCCCCAGTCTTTTTTATGCCCTACTACACCCCCCCCCCCCCCCTCCCTGTAAACTCTAGAAAAAGATCCAAGGACAGGAGCAGGCCTTTGAGCCTGTCTGGGCTTGCCATTTAACTTGCAGTCTAGACAGCGCCTCTCCTGACCCTTGTTAACCATAATGCTCACCCAGCTCGTAATATCACCCTCCTGACCCCTGTTTGTGTGCTATCATCGAGAAGAATATGAACGACCCTCATACAGTAGAGCGTTCACGTCGTTTAGATACTGGAAGGACGGGGTGGGCGGGGGAAGGGGGCGTGGTCTGTGCTCATGACGACGGGCAGCTGTTTCCGTGACGGCAGCAGCAGCAGCAGCAGGCTGGTGGTAATTGTAGGGAAGAGCGGGGGGGGGGCAGGCGGTGTCTGCTGGTGGGGTTAATCTGAAGCAGATGAGGGAGAGAGTGGGCGTTGCTCTGGTGATTTGAGGTGAGCTGTACCCGTCGGCCCGTGTCTGGACCCTGAGCAGACACCCATTAGCGGCCTGGTCCGGCTCCTCCTCTCTGGTCCCGCCCTCCCCTCTTTCAGACCTCATATGCGAACGAGTTTTTAAGCACTTTGAGGGACAATTTACCCCTTTAAAAAAACAAGCTTTGGGCTGGAAAAATAAGAATTGTTTTTAGTGTTCAGTTAAAGGTTTTGATATGTGGGGGAAAAGTACAGAGCTCCTATGTTGATTTTGCCCACTTGAGGAGTGTGTATCTTTAACTAGGGTTCATCCCTGGTTGTTTTTTTTATTTTAAGTCACACGCATGATGTTCAAGTCTTGTATTATACTCATTATACTTGTGTTTGACATTCCCTGCAGTGGTCTGGAATAAAGACGAATCATTTCAGTTCACTCCGCTGTTACTGTTTAACGTCTGTGTAGATGCCTTAGTGAATCATTTCTACAATGTCTATAGTGTCTATAAGTATATTTACTGTGCGTGAATGTATGTGATTGGCTGACACTCTGTGTACTGTATATATTAAAAGTAAAGTAGAGTTTTTCTCATACCTGCATGTGTGTCTGTGTTACAGGAGCCTTACTGTGGATATACGCATGTCAAAGAAAGTTGTGATTAGCTTGTGTGTGTGTGTGTGTGTGCGCGTGTTTGTCACTTTGTCTCATGTCATAAATGTGAATTGCTAGCTGTGTGCAGACATTGATAGATGTCCATGCTGACAGTAAACATGCTGATTGACAGGCCATCTCCTGTCTCTGACATCGCTGGTCCTCTGAGCAAGAGTGGTCTCTGAGTGTATGAGCTGGTCTCTGAGTGTACTGCTGGTCTCTGAGCATACCGCTGGTCTCTGAGCATATGAACTGGTCTCTGAGTGTATGAGCTGGTCTCTGAGCGTATGAGCTGGTCTCTGAGCACATGAGCTGATCTCTGAGCATATGAGCAGATCTCTGAGCGTACTGCTGGTCTCTGAGCGTATGAGCTGGTCTCTGAGCATATGAGCTGGTCTCTGAGTGTATGAGCTGGTCTCTGAGTGTATGAGCTGGTCTCTGAGCGTATGAGCTGATCTCTGAGCGTATGAGCTGGTCTCTGAGCGTATGAGCTGGTCTCTGAGCACATGAGCTGGTCTCTGAGCCTACCGCTGGTCTCTGAGTGTATGAGCTGATCTCTGAGCGTACTGCTGGTCTCTGAGCGTATGAGCTGGTCTCTGAGCATACACGTGAGCTGGTCTCTGAGCGTATGAGCTGGTCTCTGAGCGTACTGCTGGTCTCTGAGCGTATGAGCTGATCTCTGAGCGTACTGCTGGTCTCTGAGCGTATGAGCTGGTCTCTGAGCGTATGAGCTGCTCTCTGAGTGTATGAGCTGGTCTCTGAACACATGAGCTGATCTCTGAGCATATGAGCTGATCTCTGAGTGTATGCGCTGGTCTCTGAGTGTATGAGCTGGTCTCTGAGCGTATGAGCTGGTCTCTGAGCGTATGAGCTGGTCTCTGAGTGTATGCGCTGGTCTCTGAGCGTATGAGCTGGTCTCTGAGCATACTGCTGGTCTCTGAGCATATGAGCTGGTCTCTCAGTGTATGAGCTGGTCTCTGAGCGTATGCGCTGGTCTCTGAGCGTATGAGCTGGTCTCTGAGCGTATGAGCTGGTCTCTGAGCGTATGAGCTGGTCTCTGAGCGTATGCGCTGGTCTCTGAGCGTATGAGCTGGTCTCTGAGCATACCGCTGGTCTCTGAGTGTACTTGAGTGTACTGCTGGTCTCTGAGCGTATGCGCTGGTCTCTGAGCGTATGAGCTGCTCTCTGAACCTGGGCTGGGTGAGCAGGAGCAATTCTCTCTCACCCCTGAATCCTGCAGCTCACGCTCACACCGTACAGACAGGCTTCATTTCTTCTAGACTCTGTGATGTGCCCACTGGGGCACGATGTCACTGTGCAGTAAATGTATTCCCTGTCTTCTTGAACACACTTGAAATAAACGTGCCAGGTTTTCTAAATGTAACCTTCCTATATAATCTGACAGGTGTCATGAATGCTGTGGGTGCTATCAGTTTCTCCAAGTACTTTTTAAATTATTTATTTTATCACTGTAATTGAGCGTTTATGATTCAGATTCACTTGCTTTTGGTCATTGAATTAGTTACCCCCCTCCTCCCCCAAAGACCTGACAGTAACTCTGTTGCACCACTAGGTGGAGAAAACACACAAATAAGAGGATCCGACAGTCAGTCGGTTATTGCCCTCATTTGGCTGTCTTGTTGCTCGCAGTACTTTAAAATGGTCCGATCCCTCGTGTGATCTTTCCAAAAGCGACAGGAAATGGTGTAGGCCTAAATGTTTCAGGGCGCATACTTACAGGACAATTGCAAGGGTCAGCAGCTGAGAATTACTCTCAGCTAGACGCAGGGAACTGTGGAAGCCCGCATTGATCAAGGGGTCGTCTGGAGAGCGTTAAATGCAATTTAACCACATCTCGCAGAATTCACTTTTCCGCACAAATGTGCTTTCATTTTCCTCCTTTTTTTCGGTAATTGTCTGAGTGCAGGTGGTTTATAACAAAGTGCTGCAGATTGTTCAGCCACCGCTGGGTTATATTGAGTTCTTTTTTTTTTTTTTTTTGGCTGTGGGATTGTCGTCCTCTCTCCCTCGATTGGCAGGGGGCTGCAGGGTGGCCCGAGTGTGGTCCACACTATTACGTGCGTACAAGGCTCCCCTGAAAGGCCACATACGTACAACTTGAGCACCGAAAACACTGGCTTCCAAAAATAATTTTCAATTGTTTCCCTTCATAAAGGAAAATTGTGCTGATTCCTTTTCGTGCACTTACACTGCTGGAATTCATTTTGTT